>NC_062282.1:2307500-2407500 GCF_902655055.1 Lutra lutra
TCAGTTGTTTGTTTGTTTGTTTGTTGTTGTTTCTTTTTTCTTTTACGAATCAGGCTTTTGACAGTATCTGAGAACACTTCGCCAAGCCTCGTCCCCAAGGACATGGAACCAGATGGACGGTCCCCTGAATTACCCCTTCTTGGAGGTGTGGGCTTTCTCCCCTGTGGGTGTCCGATGCCTTGGTCCCATGTTTTGTAAGGGTTGTCCTTCCTCCCTCAAATTGTTTCTGCACCTTTGTCAAAACCCAGCTGGATGAACGAGTGTGAGGTCTTTCTCTGGACTCTCCTCTTTCGTTGCTAGATCTTTGTCTCTGTCCCTCGACTGGTATCACAAGGTCTTGGTCACTGTATGTACAGGAATCGTTAAAATAGGAATAGAGTGATTTTTTTTTTCCTCCAGAATTATCCTAGCTATTCTATTTCCTTGGGCTGTCATATAAATTTTAGAAAATTATTTTCCACATTTACACAAAAAATCTTAACCTGTGTGTCTATTTGGGGAGAAGTGACATCATGAGTACATTGAGTTTGTAAATCCTTGAATGTGGATTATCTCCCATTTATTTAGATCTTCCTGATTCTTTCCTCTGGATTTCAGGTTTTTAGACACAATTCCACCCCACCAGGATGACTTCATTGTGACTTAACCAAATACATCTGTAATCACCCTGTTTCCAAACAGGACTTCAACACACAAGTTTTGTGTGTACACAATTCAGACCACAATGTATCCCCACAACTGAAATGTCTTGTCTCTCCTTTCTTCTTGTCCAAATCTGACGCTTTTCTGATTTAAAATTTTTCAAAGTGCTGCATTCTTAAGCAAGTAAACTAAAAGCTGTCTGTCTGTGTCTTCTAAAGCCCAACCAGCCAACCTCCCAACCACGTTCTCTTCCCCTTTGCGCTTCCCGTCCATAAGAAGTCATTCAACAAACAGTGGGGGTCCACAGCTCCCAGCACTGTGACAGTGACCCAAGGGCCAGCACAGATGTGAAGAAGGTAAATTCTCCAGTTACAAAAGTTGTGGTTATTTGCACATTGCCTGATGCAAAGACTTTGCTTTCTCTGCCAGCTTAAAGCCATAAAATAAATGTAGTTCCCAAACAATCAAAACAATCAGAAGACTCAGGGGCACTGCAAAGTCAGCAAACTGCACTGGTACTCACCACGATTTATGCTAAGCCTGTATTACAGTCACAAAAAGTAAAAATAAGGCTTGGCAAAAAACACAATAGAGTTGTGTACAAAATTAAATCACTGAAACCTTGGGAAGAATTTTTCTGCCTCCTTCCTCCTCCATGGTTCTACTAACAGTGGGCTTTCTAGAGCCAAAGGAGGCAGCCTACACATGCTCCCCAAACTCTGCATAAGGCACTTGGCTCAAATTTACCCGATTTATCCCTTGGCTCTGAAGACATCGGCAGCTGCATGGAGGGGTGGCCAAGACCTCACCAGAAGACCCGGTGAATGGAACCTTTTGGAAAAAGAGTCTATGCCCATGAGATTAGGTTAAGGGTATGAGGACATCCTGGGTGATTCAGGTGGATCCTTCAAGCCATGTTGGGTGTCTTTACAAGAGGAAGAGAGGGAGACATGAGACATGGAGAGATGCAGATGGCGAGAGGCCCCCTGATGGTGGAGGCAGAGACGGGAGCGATGGCCACGAGCCCAGAGCAGCGGGAGTGCCAGAGGCTGGGAGAGCTGTGACGATGGGCTCTCTGGAGCCCCTGGGTGAATGCGGCCCTGCATTCAGGATCAGGGGATCATTCCGTCCCCGTGTCACACGGCCAGTTTCCAGAAATGTGAGAGAACAAGCTTCTTTTGCTTGAAGGCACCGGGGTGTGGTCCTTTGTCACCTCCCTGCCAGGAAGTTAATACACTATCGGTGGCATCTTAGACTCATAAACCAAGATGGCATGGAAGGAAGCTGTGGGGACCGAGGGTCCGTCATGCAGTCCTGACCAGTCGCCAGATGAAGCCTCACCATGCAGCTGCTGCCCCCCGCCCCCCGCCAGGCACTGCGGCTTCCTGGGGAGCTTCGTGCTGCTGGGGCCTCAACACGAAGGCTCCCACCTCAGCCCTGAGAACTGCTGCTGCCCCGTGGAGCTTGATCGTGCAAGGACCGCACTCGTGCCCTGCAGACTCCTTGGGTGTGAGTACAGCTTGCATTTGATCCTTTTAGGAAGCCAGAACCAGCAGGAACCGAAGCATCTGGCTGGTGCTTATTCGACCCCAGAAGCACGTGTCAGGCCAGCAGAAGCCCTGGTTTCCTGCCCCCCCGAGAGCAGCGTCAAGGTGAAGTGCGCGGGTGCTGGGAGTGGGAGGGACTGTGCCTTGCTGGCCGGTCTCTGCTAATGTCGTGGACACAGCACCGCTCAATCACCAGGGACATGTGCGGCTAAGGGCCCCAAGGCTGGGCTGAGGCTTTCCTGATGGCAGGCCATAGGGGTAGAGGGCATCAGAGCCAGCGGGGCCCGGATGCTGGAGGGGGGCCCACGAGCTGACCAGCACAGTATTCCACCAAAGCTGGGCAGCGACCCGTGGGCCTCCCTGAAGCCTCACACAGCCCTGGGCCCTCTCCTGACCCTGATCTGGAGCCGGGGAGGAGCAGGAGGCCAGCGCCCGCTCTGCCAGCTCTGGTCTGTGCATATCATCAGGGTCGGCAGTAAGCGCGTAAGAAAGCGAACAAGGCACGGCCCGGTCCCACTAATAGGTAACGGCGTCTATTCCCCTGTGTGTGTGTCCTGTGCTAAGGACTTGGCGAACGGTAGTTAAACCACTCATAGGAAGACCCGCTGACTGGGGCGGTGCTTAGGTCTTTACGGTAAGAAGCCTGAGCAGTACGGGGACGCGCACAGGGCCACCCAGCAGGCCAGGGCCGGAATGGGCACACATGGCCTGGCTGCCCAGCCTGAAGCCACACAGGCTGCCCTCAGTCTCCGCCATGGCTCCTCGAGGACACTGAGACCTGAAGATGAGCAGGCGGATGTACAGATTCGGTGGAAGGGGAGCAAATGGTAAGCGCCCATGAGAAAGGCATAACAGGCCAATGGCCGCAGACAAGAGGGACGCTGGGACCCATCCCAGAGCACATGCACGTTTCTGCAGGAAGGGAGGAAGATGGGGAAAGCCTCACCCAACGGGGGTCCCCTCCACGGGCCAGGGCCTCCTGAGGTCTGGGTGCCAGGGTCCCTGAGCATGTGTGCATGACCAACGTCCCTTATGATCACCCATGCTATTTTAGCTTCTTAGCCTGAGAACCAGGGAGGTGGTTGTGGGAAGCTGACCTTCTCAAGGTCAAAGCGCTGGGGCTTAGGATGGCGTCTGGGACTTGTGAGCACGCCAGCACCCTCCCACCCCTGCTCACACTGCCTGTGCCTGCTCAGGGAGCCCAGCTCTCTCCCTCCCTGGACGCGGTCCCAAACAGGCTCTGCGGCACTCCCGCAACTCTTCTCCATTGTACTCTCTGACCTCCCTGAGACACAAGGTCACGAGATCCAGTTCCCGGGGTGGGATACGTCTACCTGTTGCCTCACGTCCTGCGGGATTCGTGAGCCATCAGCGGTTTTGGCCTGACTTGCTGAGCAGCTGTTATGTCCCCCAGGAGAACGCGTGTGAAGGACACAGGGGACTCTGGGCTCAGTCCTGACGTGGCGGCTACCGTGCAACCCTGTTCCCGCCCCAGGCTCCATGGGTAGGATCGTCCCGTCGCCGCGGCACAGACGCAGGAGGAGGACTTGGCCAGCTAACTGGAGGGCGTCCGATGAGGTAAGGGCCGGTTAGTCAGCAGCCGGCTGACTAGCTCGTGCTGGCGGGGGAGGAGGAGGGTCTCCAGCCTGGATGACCTGGGAGTCCTGTGGCGGCCTGAGCAGGCACCACGCCTTCCCCCCGAGGAGACGAGCATGGCCCCGAGAAAGGAGGGGCGGCAGCTCAGGGAGCCGAGCGTCAGCACTCCCAGATGGGCGTGTCGAGGATCACATCTAAGATAATTCGTGCACCGGGGCCACCCAAGGAGACAGTCTGTCCTCCGGGGGAATGAGGGAAACAGGTGGGAAGGGGACGTTGGCTCTGAGAACACCTGCGTGACACATCGGCATGGAATCTGCACGGCCTGAACCTCGGAGCTCCGGAACAGCCAGGTGTTTGCCCGGAGGGGTGCTTCCTCGCCAGTGAGGACTGTCATCCTGAGGTTCGGATAGCGGAGCGCACCTGCTTACAGAATCAGGAGACTGGGAGGGGCGCAGAGGACGCGGGCGTGTGGAGCACCTGGCGAATCACACGGAGGCCCGCTGTGCACTGAGCACCATGCTGTCACTCTCCGGGGACCCCGTGCAGAAGCAGAGGGAAAGCCCTCCGTGCCCCATCCCATGGACCCAACGTCAACAAGCCTCACAAAGAACCACTTCTAGTTCCATCAAAGATACCGCGGGGAGTGGCGCTCTCGAAACCCTCACGGCCACGTGTGAGACAGGAGGCAAGGGGGTCCTCAGGCCAGCCCAGGGGTGCGTCTGCCCACCCAGAATGCTCTTGCCGCCTGCTGGGCGGTGACTCCCACAGCCCCAGACGCTTTGGCTCTGCTCTCCTCATCCCTGTCTCTGATCTGGATCCCAGCTTCCCACAAAGATGCCTGCATTTCCTCTGGCGTTTCAGTCTGTCTGATTCCTGCCATTTCCTGGTTTCCCACCTTCTTTCAGTGACAGGGTCCCGCTGGTCCTAAAAGCACAGGGAAAGCACGCTTGGCTGTGCTGGCCATCAGAAGAAAACCGTGCACAAGTACGCAGAGATGGTTTCAGTATGAACAAACAGAAAGCCAGACCAGTGGTCATCTCCCTGACAGGTACCCTGAGGTCGGGTTGCAAAGGGCTTCGGGGTCATGGTGCCTGCGGGTGGCTGGGGCGGGCCGTGGCTGAGGGAGGGGCTGACACCTGGGGACTTCCCACACCTGCCCTCCATCAGGCTGCACAGGTGCGGCACGAGAATGCTGGGACCCCGTGTCCCCGTGGTGATGAGATCATATGGGGCTCCCGTTTGGTCTGTTTGTGATGCTCTTTTCTCATAAAGAAGCTTTGGATTCAATGTATCTGTAACACACACACCCATACACACTGAAATTAAGAGCAGTAGCATATAAATGTACTGTTCCCTTCATGTATGCAAATCCTACAGAAGTACGTCCTCAAGGCAACTCTTGTCTGTGATGTGCCGCACGGCGAGGGCTGGCCCCTCCTTGTCTGCAGTCCCGCCGCCCTCTCAGCCTCAGGTTTCACCTCCAGATCGGGGTCACATCTCTCCCTGGAGACAGACGCAATACAGAATTTTCTGCACCGTTGGTGACCAACTTGCAACCCAACTCCCTGCTCATTTAAGAAATTGGGGAAGCGCGGCCTATTATTATAACGGACTGCTTCGCAGCGTTTGACTGGATGGCCCGGAGCCGCAGGTGCGGGCAGGAAGGTGGGCGAGCACCTGCCCGGAGCAGGGCCGGGGTCCTGCCACCCGGGGGCCCGGGTGCAGCGGCAGCTCCCAGAGCAGAGCCCTCCTTTGTGAAAAACCCTCTCAGGGACACTTCCGATGCCTGGGCTCTGCTGTTCTGATTAATTCATTTAGGTGCAATTTTCTAATTGACCTGGAGTCACAAATTACTTTCTTAAACAGAAACGACGACCCAAGAAATTCTTGCGGAAACCGTCTTTCCCTTTCCTGCCTGAATACCTCAGATGTGAATGGCTCTGAGTCCCACTTCGAGCGCCTTCTCATTAAACCGTCTCTGACAGAGAGAACCACCCGGCTGTGGCAGCTTCTGTTCTAGAAAGGGGCTCTGAGAGCCGAAAATGTCACACCCAGTGTGAGCGACGAACAGAGGCAGAGCTCAGAGTGGTGCAAAGGGACTCTCGAAACAGCGTCTGCAAATGACTTGGGTCCCCTGGTGTGATGAATCATGGAGTCGCAAATCCTTTTTAGCTAATTGCTATCAGCTTGCGAGATTTTCCCTTCCATGTTCAATATCAATTTTCATGGCCATAGGAGATCGCGCTTCTCCCCTGAGTCCGCTGGCGACCGGCCGATCAGACAGCAGCAGGAGCACTTAGCTGCTGAGAGGGGGCGTCACGAAATTGCAGCCGCCCCCCGGGCTGAAGGGGAGGCTGCTCTGCCAGCGCCGCCCCCTAATGCAGTCACAGTCGTGACCTTCCCGAAAGTCGTCCTCCCGTGTTGATGGAGTCTCCGCAGACTGTCAGCGCCCAAACCCCACCTGGTTGGGGAACCACTAGGCTGCCCCGGGCTGGAGCGTGCGGGGAGGAGGGGGAGCTCTGCCGACCCCAGGTGATATGCATGTGGCCAGCAGAGCCCTGTGTCACCAGGATGGGGGGGTGGGCTTGACAGCACTCGGGAGGGTCTCCTACTTGAGCCCGGTCCCCACTCCCCGCCAGGACTGCCCTGCAGAGTTTCCAGGAGCCTGTGGGCTCTTCCACACACCGGGGAGCCAGGGCCACGACATGCCGCCACCACCACACGCACATTTGGCGAGAACGCCGCGAGCACACGTGCGCTGGGCCCCGAGAGCTCATCCGGGCAGCAGAAGAGGCTCGCGTGTCAGGAGGATCTGGGCTTGTCCTGGCGTCCAAGGTGGCACCGTTGCGCGGCATTACTGACACATGAGCTCCCTTCTGAGCCAGGACGATAGAAAGGCCTATTTCTGGAGATGCGTTGGGAGGGACACGGGGCAACTATGCCACTGGGACGAGGGACTCAGCCCACAGTGCCCCGCCTGACCTTACACTCTGCAGAGCCTGCCTCGATCTTCCCCTGCAGAAAACCTCGCTACAGACGAACCAGACTTTCATGCTCTGCTGTTTTATGCCGACACTAGTGTTGGTGACTTTTACTGTTACTACAATTTTATTGTTATCGATATTTGCTGTTTGATCAGAGGCTGCATTTAATGGGATTTCATCCAGGGCTGGCACCAGAACTAAGCACCACACATACAAACGCACCTAATCCTTATCCCTATGCGTCCTGTGTCATCGCTGCTCCTACGTTACAGGAAGGGGCCCACGCTCCTGGGGGCCATGCACAGGCAAGGCCATGCAGCCCGGCGTGGTTTCTGCCCAGAACCCCAGAGCCTCCTTCCAAAGGCTGTCGTGCCCACCATGTTTTATTTTGCCGACTTCTGTTTGTCTCATTTCCCAGCCAACCCTCTGTGTCAGCAACTAATGAGTAACTCTGTGAATGGCCTGAGCGTTCACGGCTCCTCCCTTCCTACAGATGTGTGAACGGATGGCTGCGCTGGTGGGGGGTGCCACACACTCCGAAATCAGGGGGCCGGCTGAGCCATTGACAGGGGGTGAAAACCAGTTGAAGACCTTTCACAGGGGGATTGGGGAGAGCGTGTGTGGGCATCCTCCCAGGGCTCCCTCGGCTGCCCTGCCCCTGCGTGGTGGGAGGGATACTCTGACGTCCCGAATCAAAATCAGGGGCCCAAGCGCAGCCATCCCGTGCTTGGCTGGTCACCTCTTTTGGGTCAGTGTGGACCTTCCACTTTGAGACTGGAGGTTACACTTGAGGGATGAGGGCGTCCAGACCGACTGGACCAGGGAGAAGGGCTTGGAGCCGGCACTCAGAGTCTGGGGCCCGTCCATGAAGCTTGCTGAATCTTGATACCATTGTGTACAACACAGAAATAGAATTATGTGACCCTCAGGGTTGAACACAGCAGGTTATCAGTAATGGTGGCTACTTCTCATCAGCATATATCCAAATCCTCATAGAAACGATTCTGCCTTCTCTGAGATGACCGTTCTCTGGATGGAGGGTGTGAGGCTGCCTATCCACGCAACCTCCGTTCTGACCCTATGTGTGAGCAGAGCTAGAAAGCAGGGGCCATGCTCCACTCTGGTGCTGAACATCTGTGCCTCGGTGGGTATGTCTGGCCTCCCAGAACACGTTTCCTTACATGTAAGGGATGGCCTGGAACAGGGTCTGTCTGTTGGTGTCGCTCACGAGGACCGAACAGGAGCATGGGTGGGCGCCCACTGTGACCAGTCCCTCTGTGTGCAGGGACACGCATGACATCACAGACCCTCCTATCTCCATTAGAAGGTGCAGTGGCCCCACTTATGCCTAACAAGTTCTCGTGCTTAGAATGAGAGCGACAGAACACGGGACGTAGACATGTTTGTGGAGGGAAGTATGAGTTCCACACAGCGAGGAGAGACAAGGACGAGGCTGCACAGGAACACAGGGGACCGGGAGCTCTGGATGCAGCAGAAGAATGAAAACCAGGGTGGTCGGATCAACGCTCATCCCATCCGAGGGACGACAGGCCATGGAACAGGAAGGTGGCCTCCCCAAAGATGCAGACGCAGGGGAAGGGAGGTGGATGGGGGACAGCACCTCACACTCCTCGACCCCATCCTTACTTGTGGAAATGTTCTGGGACCAGTGCTATGGAGCGGTGGCCCCAGGCGGCCAGAACCAATCCCTTTCTCAGAAGGAAGCAGTGTCCCAGGTCTGCACGCTGGCCCTACACCTGCTGTGGGCACAGAGGTAAGGACTGGAAGTGTGTGGTTGTCCCATACCGGGCCTCGCCATGGCTCTAAGAAAACACTCAACCAATCAAACAAATTCCTTAAACTGAATTATCTAGGTAGAAATTTTTAGGCTGTGGAGGTGAAACCACTAGGGTGCGTCACGTTTTTTGAACACATGCCTGAGCCTCTCTTACGTTTTACAAAAACACCGTGGCAGGTGGGTAAGCCGGCTGTGCATTTCCAGAGTTCTCCCACCCCTGGGCAGCGAGTCCTGGGCAGGGTCTGCCCTGTGCTCCCTTCCCCGGCTGGATGCGGCAGTTCCTAGGTGGGAGTCGTGGGACCCAGAATGTCAAGAGTTTTCTGCATCCCCAAAGTGCCCAGCAACAGCTGCGCCAGACGCTCAGGGCACCTGCGGGTTTTCTCACTAACTTTTCCGAGCAGTGTAAGGACTCTACACCCAGTCAGAAAAGTCCTCCTGGGGCCCCTGGGTGGCTCCGTCGGTCGAGCGACTCTGGTTTCAGCTCAGGTTGTGCTCTCAGGGTCGTGGGATCGAGCCCCGTGTCTACTTGGTCCTGCGGAGGCTGCTTGAGATTCCCTCTCTCTCTCCTCGCTCCCTCCACTCTCTCTTTCTCTCAAAAAAACAAACAAAAAAATTCTCTTTACCGTCAGATGAAGGGAAGTCGAGAAAAGTCAGAAGACCTGTCAGGCAATTCCTTATTTTTATTCTGCATTTGTATGTCCTGCCCCTTCCTTCCTTTCTGACCCCCCGTGGGCTGCCCCCGACCCAACTCTGTCTTCCCAGCAACCTCAGACCCTCAGAATCTCCTCAGTGGTTACTCTTGGAGTCACTCACAGCCACAGTCGTCTGTCGGGTACCCCTCGTCGGAGCAGAAGGAAGGGGCATCCACATCGTTAGGGCGCCTGCGATGTGGCTGTGTCTGGGAGAGGTGTGGACCGGGCTGCGGTCCATACCACGGCGTCTGTGAGGCTGGCCACCGGGGGACCCGGAGTTCGTCCCATGTCCTCATTTCTGCCAGTCTCGTGAGGGGAACCAAAGGCCTTCAGCCACGCACCACGGGGCCCAGCCGTGCGCCTCAGCCCATTCCAATGACACTGGCCAATGTCATTGCCACCTTGCAAGTGCGGGTGTGTTTCATATTTATTAGTGTTTTAATGACATCGCCCTCTCCCCAGGTCCTCGGGGAGATCCGCAGGCTCCGGACCTTTGCCTTTGAACATCCTGGAGCCCAGCATCAAGAGAAGGTGACAAGAGCCGGGAGGACCCCCCCGGACACCGCAGCCTCCGCGTCAGCCTCTTCAATTACGGCCCCTTTCTAGCAGACGGTAATTGAAACGTGCGAACCACACGGGCGCTGGTCAGTAACGGGGCTGGCGCACACAGGGCACACGGGCTTTCCCGGCCGCCGGCGCGGTGCTCCGCTCTGCACCTTTTATCCCTCTCAGCATCACGACTTAATCCACTCTAATGAGGTGAGCTGCACTGCCAGAGCCCGGCGGCTCGTCTGTCTCCGCATGGGGTTTGTAAGAAGCCGGGAAGGACGGGACTCTGCCAGCTTCCCCCAGAGGAGCCGGGGCCCGGCTCACCAGCTCCCCCTTCCCCATCATGCTTCCTCCACGCTGGCCGGGACGTGGGGGGGCAGGCGTGGGGCCGTCTCAGGCTGGGCTCGGGCTCCAGGTCTCCTGCCTGCACGTTTACCTTCATGGCGCACATGTCTGTCCAGCTTGAGGGACACGGCCGGTGGCCACATGTCACTGTTGACAAACAGCAGGTGCCAGCCGGCAAGCAGCGAGCTCACGAAGCCCCTTCTCCTTACCCATCTGTCCACGCGTCCCGAGCTGTGAGAGCCCGTGTGCGGGTGCAGCGGTGGGAACCGTGCGGAGGGGATGATGTCGCTGACACACCGCCGGCCGGGCAGGGCAGGGAGGACCCACTTCCTGCTGACGTGGCAGTGTGTTGGATGGAGAAACGAGGGCTGGTCTAATTGGCGAATCCCATATGTTCTCGGGGCTCCGTTGCAGAGGTCCGCAGCGCAGTGGCCGCATCGGGGCTCAGATGTCACTGAGCTGCTCTTCCACCTGCCTGGCCGCTGCCGGCTCTGCGGCAGTCTGTGCCGATAAGCAGCATCTCCTCTCGTGATGACCACACTGCTCCGCCGTGTGTCTCGGTCCCAGAAAGCACCAGGCCTGCGTCCCTTCCCAGGTGCAGGGACGAGCCCATGGTCTGCACAGCACCCAGAACCCCAAAACTCTCGGATGCGGGCAGCGCCGCCAGCCCTGCGTGGGCATATCTCATATTTTTATAATTAATACGATATTTTGCTTTAATGGCTTCTTTCTGTTGTTGAAAGCGGGGGAAAGAAGAAAAGGGGAGCACAATGCACTGAAAGCTCACGGGATTAAGCGCTCGGTCTTAATAAATGTACACACATCCACGGCCGGGAGAAAAAAATGTCGCTGTTACACGGCTTGAACCTCCCCCTTTTCTCCAGCCTTAATCTGATTTTTGCCAATTCCTTTTGATCTATCAGGGGCGGGCAAGTCAGGTCCACAAGTACAGATGGAGTAAATATGGAGATTAGCCCCTTCTCCTCCTGCCTCAGCTCCTAATACCTGATTAAGTCTAGAATCGCACGATTGTCTCCGAGCCGGCTATCAGAGTGGCCGGGCTCAGAAGGGGGCAGGATGAAGGCCGATTTTGTAATGGATACGTATTTTATCCCAGCGCTCTAAGGAGATTAGGCCTGGGGGTGTCACATTAGCCGTGATCTCTGGGCCCCTGGCCGGCTCTGGCGGTTTTCAAACACCTCTCCTCGGCCTTAGAACAAACAGGGAGCCTGGACCCAGCGGCCCCATGTCGGGCATGAAGAATTGCTCACTGCAAACTGTTTGAAGATCACAAAGTGCTGTGTAAATTACTCAGTTTGGGCTTTAGTCGGGGTGATTTGTGGTGACTTACTGAATCTTTTCACAGTTCAGAATTAAACTTTCTCGGCTGCTAACTGCAGGCCACAGAGAAAGGCCGCAGGCTCTGAGCTGACAGCGTTGCCCTCAGATCAAGCTCGCAGGAGCGAGGCGGGGAGAGCCGGCCGGCCCTGCGCTGCAGAAGGTGACCCGGCGGCCGGGCTGCTCTACCCCGGTATGCCTATTCAGCATGAAACTTAAAATAGCTATTGAAACCAAAAAAAAAAAAAAAGGGGGGGTAGGAGGAAGGGAGCTGCTTGCTTGGAATCACCCACACGTTTTTGGCACGATCTCTCGGGCCATTTTCCGACCAGCACATCCAATTTATTTTTTGTTTGTTTTCAAACATGGCAGAGTTCTTTAATTAGTGAGGGCAAACTAGTTAGAAACAGAAAGAGAGAAAAAAAAGTTTAAGAATTCTGGTCGGGGAAACGATGTGATGACACCACATTGAATCTGGGGGATTCAATGGGGACTGAGCTGGGGACTGAGCTGGGCTGCTCGGCTCCCGTCAGAGTCACCGGGGGCAGGAGGATTTACCCGGGTGTGGACGGCCCCGTGCCAGCGTGACCCAACGGCATCTGAGCGGGGAGTGTCCTGCTTTCGAGTTCCAAATACGTTTGTGCCTCAGGTTTTTGAAGGTTCTGTAACCTGGCTCGCTGCCCTCCCTGGTTTGATGCAGGAGGTTGCTTGGAAAAATTAATTAGCTACTATGTATTTTTTCTTTATATCTACCTGATCTAAGTTGTTTTTGTGAAACAGTGACAAAGCCACAAACAAATTCCACAATATCTGAAGTAACGATGGAGATTTTTAATCTTGCCAAATGTGGAAACAATGTGAGAATATGGACAGTTGCTCTGAAGGGATTTTATGGTAAAGGAGCCCGGACAGTACTGGTGTGTTTTTGCTGTAGCAATCTGCTTTCTAATTATCAAGACACTTACCCTCAGACGTCTGAACACAGAAGTATTTTTAATCACATATCATTAGGGAAAGAATCAAAGTTAGAATATGGAAGTAAAAATGTAATTAATTACCTATTAATTATGATGCATTAATTAAAAGGTTAGTGCGATTTCTTTGCATGCTCACTTATTTTCTGATTTATGTTTATCTTACTGTATTTTTAAAACAGCTATTGACTAGGCATTCTCAGCAATTAAGATTTTCTGAATTCACTCCTGAAAATGTGAAGGAACGCCGCCTACCTCCCTCCAGAGCACCGTGCGCGTCCCTGGATGGGGTCACTCATTATGTAATTACTAACGTACATTTATCACCCGGTAACGACCAAGAAAAACCGAGAAGCAGAACCTGGGTATATTGTGCTTTGTCTTAAAGGAGGATTAGTAAATGGAAAAAAAAAAAAATCAATGCAAGTCTCCATGGTAAAGGTAAGTAAATTCCACGACCCTCGTTAAATTCAGCCTAGTCAACCACTCGCCACGGCATTTACCTAAATTACAGGAAGCCGAGCAATGCTTGGAAGGGCAAGCCGCTTCGGTCTTAAACCCATCCGTCCACCAGGCACTGTTCCGTGTTCCCTGCAGGCGCACGGATTCCTGATGGACGTGCAAATAGCAAAATGAGACATTCTAAACAACGAGGCTTTGTGCTGGTGGACTATGAGCTCCTAAGAACAATCTAGAGCATTGTTTTGATTCTCCACTTCATTTGGCTATAATCCATCTAAATTTAGACCAGGTTATTTCTCCCAGAACGATTATATCCTAGTAGGAAAAACAGTATTTCTACATATTTAATTACTGCAACACCCAAGGCACGGTGCTAGGCTCTTTAGTGATACCCAGGTAAGAAGCTTCTAGAAACTGCTGACCTTCGGAGATTTACGGGAGAGAGTGTGTGTGTGTGCGCGCGCGCAGGAGGAAGGTGGAGACGGACTGGTGACGGTAACAAACATCCTACCTCCTTACTCTCATCGTCTGTTCCAAATCCGTCACACGTAATAACTGGACGATGTTGGGAGGTGGACCCATCACAGTCTCCACTTTACGTGGTGTGAGATCCTACCGGCCAGAGCATGACAGAGCTTTGGCGGGAGCCCAAGCTGCCCGGCTCTGGGGCCCTTGGTCTTCACCACACCCCTGCCTCCTATCCTGAGGCTTTTGAATGCAGCGAGGTGCACATCCCAGAGAAGGCTTGTGGACATGTCGCTGAGGATGGGGAGACAGAGCCGGGCTGAGTTCAGGCTGCAGAGGGGTTAGGGCCATGGGAGGGGGCCCACCTGCATAGGGCGGACACAGGCCAGCCCGAGCATCACATAGCGCTAAGGCTGCAGTGCTCGCCAAATGAGGTAAGACTGAGTCAGCGCAACCTCGCACTGAAGGACTTGCACCCAAAATGACTGAGGCTTACACGCTGTTTTTTTTAACAAGCACATCTCTGTGTAGCTGCACTTGTTTCAACCTGTTTGTGAGGCTGTGTATCTTTCTTGTGACTTGTATTAAGTCCTTAGCATCCAACTGAAATGTTACCTGCCATTTGTGATGGTCTACCACAAGCCCCTCAGCTCCAGCCCCACGTGTAGACTTTCAGGCCACGTCAGCTCTAGGACCCCCCAGTCGGTGTGTGGGAGATGCTCCACTACCACGATGGGTGGGTCCCTTGGAGGTTGAGCTCCTGGGTTCCTCAGAGTCCTCAGGGCTGGGAGGGGCAGGGAAACAAAGCCCCAGCTCCCTGCTTTCAACAGGAAAGGGCACAGTGCAGAAGCAGTTTGGTTCGGTTGTCAAGGATACTGTCAGGCATCTGTGACCCAGAGCCCATGAGGACAAGACTGCAGGGTTGGCCATCTTGTTGGGCTTAAGTGTCCCTGTCATACATAGGATTTTCTGTGACTTCCTCTTTTTTCCAATGACAGTGGAAGATCAGGTGCCATTTCTTCCTTCAAAGGCAAACTCTGTGTGAAAGGAGCCCAGGACCACATTTCCTACAGATGCTTCACTACCTCAGTACGGCAGTGGGAAGCTCACTCTCAGCCAGGCATGGCCACGTGCTGTGGCTTTTGAGAGAGCAGGGACATGTTGAGTCCGGATTCCAGGGAAACCTCCAAGACCAAGCTCTCCCGAAGCCAAACTCACAGTGTATGCTTTTCTCGCAGAAGGAAAAGGATTCAGTGCACACACTACACAAACACAGATTATAGCTTCCTAGATATACTCCAGATGGATGATGATCTGATAAACGTGAGGTTAATTATCAGGCTGGATGGTCAGACTCCGAGCTTGGAACCCCAGCTTCACTGCTTTGTTGCTTTGAGACTCTGGGCAAGCAATTGAGGTTTTGTGTGCCTCATTTCCACATCTGTGAAATGGGAACAATAATAGCACCCAGCCGACAAAGTGTTTGAGTGCCAGGAACAGAATGAGTTATTGTAAACATGAACAGCATCAGGCATTAGGCACCTGCCCTGTGTCAGGCTCTGGTACAGATGATACAGACATTGTGAAAGAAAGAGAAAGACCCATGATTCATTGTTCACGTGTAGCACCCAGTGGTCCATGCAATATATGTCAACCAATGAAGCATGGAACACAACATCAAAAACTAACGTTCTGTATGGTGACTAACATAAAATAATTATAACAAAAAATAAATAAAATAAAATAGAAAGAAAAAGACCCTGTAATCACAGGGGAGGGGGGGCAGATGTAAAAAGTAATCAGGAGAACAATACAAAAGAGGGTCATTCCCTTAAAGAAGATAAAATATCTGCTATGCAGATGCATTACCAATCATTGACCAATGAAGGGGGAAGACAAGGATGGCTTGATCCTGCTACAGTCCTAAGGGAAGCTCAGGCTGAGGAAGTTCTTGAACAATGGGGTGGGCCCAGAAGATAAGAGTCCCTTTTAAAGTTCCAGGCTATGTGTTGCGATTTGCAGCTGGAGGACTGTGCTGGCAGGGGACAAGGGGCTGAGGCAGCAGGCCAGGTGTGCGAGGGTTTGAAAAGGGAGGTAAATCCAGACTTTTTATTGCAGGGATTGGTCTTCATCACGCACATCAAGACGGAGAGACACAAAGTGTCAGAGCAAGTGCAAATTACCAGATGCCCCTGGGGAGTTCAGGTTAGGTCAGGCTGTGGCACGCACACTGCGTCCCATAACTGCGCACATCCATGAGCGGTTCCCCTCTCCGCATTCCTGCAGCATCCCACGGCTTTCCCTGGGGTGGTGATTTTTGAGCTATTTCTTGCATATTTACCCAATACCTCTTTACATACAACTACACCCTTTCTGACCCCTTCCATAGCTCTGTGTGGCAAGACGGCATGGGGGAGAGGTGAGCAGCCACCGGAAACCTCATCAAACACGGCTCCGTGTGTTTCATCGCTGTAAATATACTGCTGGCTGTGTGCAGGTGAGTTTTGCCACTTCTATGCATGTATCCAGAGATTTACGATGATTGCTTCAATATGATTTTAATTATCCAGTTTTTACAAATAGTCTTTAAATAAGCGAAATAAATTGCTGCGTAAATTTTACAAACATTAGAATTACTGTCACTTACCACAACCAAACCTAAGTGTGATACGATTTGTTCTTATTAGTGTTTCTATTCCAGAAAACGTGATAAAAGTCCTGATTCTCACATCCCACAACCGGAGATTTGGGGTTAGTGAGTTTGGACTGATGACTTAGAATCTGCATCCTAACACTCTCCTGGGTTATTTTGATGCAGCTTGAGAAGCCAGATAAGCCCCGTACCCTGACCTTCTGAGTCTTCTCCCTTGACAATAGCTTATTGCGAAGCAGTATCGTGAGCAAAGAGTAAAGTATGAAAAAGTTTGACACAAAAAGGCAAGTCAGTATTTTTAATGCTTTGCCATTTGAGGTACCAACAGTAACGGGTTCTTTCTGCCCTTGCCGGGAAGCCTGAAATCCCGTCATTTCGGATGTTTCCTCATCCAGCCCCAGTGCCTTTGCACCTGTGCAGAACAAATGCGTTTCCTCCGCCCTCCCATCTCCATACCTCTATCCACGTGGCCACCACGGAGGCACCAGTGAACATGGGGATGCTTACGTCTTCATTTGCATGTCGTTGCTCCAAACACAAGGACCGATTTGCCAGAGTCACCTCTGGCTGCAGCGGAGCACGTGGAGGTTTCCTTTGGTTGGCCTAGCCCAGTGCCTAGATTTAGCCACGGCAGACTTTCTTGGCTTCGTCGTGGAACAATCACACGTTCCCGGGACAAGTGGTGGCAGCTCCCACTCACCAGCAGTCGTGCCCTGACACCCAGTCGTGCTAATTCACAGCCTCATCCTTCAGATCCCCCCTATGCGGAAGGCCTTTCAGACTCAGACTCTACAACAGGACTTCCTCAGGGCTGGGAAATTGCTCCAAGGAGAGGCAGGCAGAGGTCAGAGCTTAGGAAGGAAGTGACAGTCCTTTGAAAATTGCAGGGATTGGTTCAATAATTGCCCAGCAGAAGTAAGCCATGGCCCAGACCCCTGGGCTATAGAGCATGCCCTGGGCTCTTTTGTAATGACTTGAGGCCTCTGTTGGGAATGTGGGCTGCTTCAGAGCACCTGTGGCCACAATCTCCCAGCCCTGCAGTGTGCCTGTCAGTCCTGCAGGTCTCCTAATAGGGACTGATCAGTAAAGAAAGACAAGGGGTCTCTGGTGGAGACAGCACAGCCTGCCAAGGGTGAGGCACCCCTAGACCCCACTAAGCTCCTGCTCCAATGGTGCACCCACTAAAGAGATGACAGGATAAGTAAATACTGTCCCTTCTCTTGAGTTCATAATAGAGGCCAGAAGAGGAGGCAAGGGTGTTCCAGGAGGCCACAGAACACCTGTCTTCAGGGACAGCAGCATTCCCTGGGGCTGTGCCCTTGCTGGGATGATGCCATGGTTTTCACTGGGACATGCTTGTCCAAGTTCCTCTACTGGTTACCATTCTCCCTCCTCCCCTCCATAGGCACCACAGGTATGGCTTTAATGAAACACAATTTTTTTTAAATTAAAAGTTAATTTGATACACTGTAATAACATTTATTAAAGTATAAGATTATTAGTTATCTTGTAAAATGGAGAAGTATCTCTCAGAGGTAAACATGTTTAATGTTTGAAACATTCCTTTATATTCTCTAAGTGCATATATGTCTCTTGAGCACATTAAAATTGCAGTCATTATGAGCACCTATTTTTTTTTTCCAGTATATTCTCCCTTTTTAAGTTTCTCGATCCCAGAACATTTGGATAGATGCATGCTTCACTCTTACAAAGAAGGCCAAAAAAAATGATCTCAGCTTAGAATCCTGACTGCGTCCCAGAGTTTCCCTGAGAGACATTCCTTCAGTGGAATCTCTGGGTTTAATTGTGTGCACATGCTGAAACTCTCACACACGTTGTCAAAAGGCTCTACGGAAAATTCATGCCAAATTTTTAAATTCCACTGAAATTTTGAGAGAGGTGACTCAGGGTGTCCTGGCTAAAGCCCAGCATTCCCTGCAGCATACCAGAAGACCTGGCAGAGCTTGCTAACCCAGCTTTCATTTTATGTGGACACAATCATATTGGCCAATGATGTCACAACTTTACTGGGTGTTTTTATTTCGTATATGTCTATGTTTGCATTTTCTGCTCATTGATCTTTGGTAGAAATTAGGTATTTAGAGTAATTATTTGACAAAGTTAATTATTTTTTCTTTTTTCTTTTTTTTCCTCCATTTTCACCCTCTTTTTCTCTGTTTAGAGTGTTTTGGATGTCATTACCTTTGAGCCCTTCTTTGGCTAAATGTGTTTCACTTTCTCATTCTTCAGATCAGAAAAAGAAAAAAAATCATTTTGTACAGTAATTCTCTGATCTATTTGAAGGACATTTTTTCAAATGATGTAATTTGACTTTCTGTCACTTTTCCCCCAAAATACTTACTTGTGGAAGTTATTTTCTGCATGATGTGTCCTTGCTCAGTGCACAGCAACTCTGGCTGCACCATCTGAGAGTCTGACTTGGGTCTGTTCTGTTCCTCCGAGCATCAGCCCTCAGGTGAGTTCTGTTTAATAACAATAGGTCATGTCATCCAATATCAGGGACAACAAGACCCCACTCGTCACTCTTACTTTTAAATAGTGTCTTGCTGACACTTTCTGTTATGTTCCACGTGAACCCTGGAGCTCTTTGTTTCAAGGTACAAAAATCTCCCTGATTTTGAACATGGGCTTTAACTTGGTTCATGATTGCGAGAGCAGCGAATACTTCTGAACGGTCAGTACCATCGTGAGGGGGTTTTATGTATCGTTATCCTTTCACTCAGGGCACTGCAGCTGCTACCGCCTTCTAGAACAAGAAGTTGAGACAGAAATAAGGCTCTGGTGGTGTTCAGCCCAGGCAGTGTGGGGACACACTCCATTGGCCACCCAAATCAGACACAGCAAACACCCTCCTTGCTGAATGTTTTCTGTTGGTGACATTTCCAGCCTCCTCCCACAGAGCCCGTCTGCCTGGAGGTGAGGGCACAGCGGACAGGGTCCGACAGACATCCACGAATCTTCTAAACTATCCCATGACATTCTCAGTCCTCAGTGGTGGACTTGTTACCAGGGTTTCCATTTTGTTCTGTCACTCAGAAACTGCCCATCCCTCTGTCATCCTCCATTCTATCAATTCCATTCTTTTCTATCTTTTTCCTGGAGTTTGGACATGACAGTCTGACTTCCAGTTCACAAAATTTATCTTCTGCATTAACTCAACATTTTAAAAAATAGTGTAGTTTGCAGTTCTAGAATGCCTATTTGATTACTTTTGCTCACTCTTGTTTTCCCATTTGTCTGTACTATTCTCTATTCTATTTCCTGCATTTATTCATAATTATTTTGACATTCTTTTCCACTAATAATTATTTTTGACTTATGTCTTGAACTTATTCTATGGATTATTTTATCTCTTTACTCCTTGTCACTTTTTCTTGCTGTGTGTGTGTATGTGTGTGTGTGATATTTTAAATGCATCAGAAGTTTGAGTATTGTACTTTGTAGAGACTCTGGTTTATGTTATATTTCTTTGAAGAGTATTGAATTTTGCTTTGACCTTTTCTACTAAATTTGATATACCATTTTTTAAAAGATTTTATTTGAAATCCTTTTTATTTTATTTGAAAGAGAGAGAATGGAGGAGAGGGAGCATGAGAGGAAAGGAGGCAAGAGGGAGAAGCAGACTCACCACTGAGTAGGGAGCCCAATATGGGACTCAATCCTGGGACTCCAGGAGGGAGAAGCAGACTCACCACTGAGTAGGGAGCCCAATATGGGACTCGATCCTGGGACTCCAGGATCATGACCTGAGCCAAAGGCAGTTGCTTAACCAACCAAGCTACCCAGGCACCCTTTGATTTACATTTTTATTACAAAATTATTGGAAATAAGTTAGATTTATTATTTATTTATTATTGTTATCTCCTATTTGTATTTATTATTAGGTTAAAGTAGGCTCAGGTGCATAACATGATGGTTGACAGTTCTATACATTATACAATGTTCACCACAACAGGTGTAGTTACTACCTGCAACTGTGCAAACTTATTACAGTATTATTGGCTATAGTCCCTATGTTGTACTTTTCATCATGATTTACTATTTTTTTCAATGTCCAATTTTTGTGTGCATATTAATAGTTCCATTGTGATTTCTCCTGCAACCTGGGAATTAGATATGAGTTATTTGATTTTGAATAGATCAAGATGGAGCTGCCCTTTAGTTGTTAGGCGGTAGTATTATTGCATTGGCTGTCAGCACCCAAAGGAGGGAAGCAGGGCAGGCGACACTATCAGGGCTGAGTCCTCATGCATCTTTTTTATCAAGAAGGAAGCTTTTTCCCAGGTGCCCTAACATATGTCCTCTTACATCTCTTAGCAGAACTTGGTCCCTGGACTAATCACTGGCAAAGGGGAAAAGCCAATTATGCATCATTCCTCAAAGTCAGGTACATGGTACCCACACAGAATCAGTTTCAGTAGAGAAGAAAGGAATAGATGGTGAGTCATTAAGGAGCAATGTTTTCCACAACCCAGTGGATGATTCTCTAATCTCAGTTTATCTGAACTGTTAATAATAGTTGACACATTTGATCAATTGCCTTTCTTATAAACACTTTCTTCAGTGGGCTCTTGGAAAATTACTATCAGTTCTACCTCACTGACTATTCCTCTAACTTTCATTCTCTGAATGGTAATACTCATATGGTTATTTTAAAGATTTTATTTATTTATTTGACAGAGAGAGGGAGAAAGATCACAAGTAGGCAGAGAGGCAGGCAGAGAGAGAGGGGGAAGCAGACTCCCTGCTGAGCAGAGAGCCCAATGTGGGGCTCGATCCCAGGACCCTGAGATCATGACCTGAGCCAAAGGCAGATGCTTAACCCACTGAGCCACCCAGGCACCCCTGGTTATTTTAAAATAGCATCTGTATCTTGATGATTCACAAATTGTGCCTCTAATCCAGACCCCTCTCCTGAAGTATGGTCCCATAAATTCACTGCATTCTCAATATTTCCACATAGATGTTTAAGAAATATCTTGATCTTGTTTTAAAACACACTCAATATTTATCTCAAACCATCTTCTCCCAGTCTTCCCCATCTTGGAAAATTATAACTACATTCTTCAATATCTCAAACGAACATCTTAGAGTCATAACTGAACCACCACCCCATAGGTAACTCAAGAAAAATTCTGCCAATTCTATATTTTAACTATATACAGATTTCAACTACTCCTCCCTTTCATGTCTTGTTGAGATTCCAACAACAATATCCCAGCTGGCCTTTTTGCCTTTCACCATGTGTTGTCATAGTAATCAAGGTGAGGGGCACTGGGTGGCTCAATTGGTTAAGCATCTGCCTTTGGCTCAGGTTGTGATTATATAGAGTCCTGGGATTGAGCCCTGTGTCAGGCTCCTGGCTCAGTGAGAAGCCTGCTTCTCCCTCTCCCTCTGCTGCCCCCCCACTTGTGCTCTCTCACTCTCCCACTCTCTCTGTCAAATAAATAAATAAATAAAATCTTAAAAAAGAGAATAATCAAGTTGGTACTTTAAAAACATACCAATGAGGGGCACCTGGGTGGCTCAGTGGGTTAAGCCTCTGCCTTCGGCTCAGGTCATGATCTCAGGGTCCTGGGATCGAGCCCCGCATCGGGCTCTCTGCTCAGCAGGGAGCCTGCTTCTCCCTCTCTCTCTCTCTGTCTGCCTCTGCCTACCTGTGATCTCTCTCTGTCAAATAAATAAACAAAATCTTTAAAAAAAAACATACCAATGATTGATAGAAAACCAAATTTTATTTAAAATGTGTTTATAATAGCATCAAGCACATCCTATACCCAGAGATATAACTAAAAATTACTTAACTCTTCTACCAAAAAAGGGAAGAGAAAAAGAGCTGAATTGAAAAGCATACCATGTTCATAGATTGGAAGTCTCAATACTATTAGTATGTCTGCTCTCCACAAGTTAATCTATAGACATTGCTTTTTTTTTAGACATTGTTTTTCCAATAAAAATTCAAACACAGTGTGTATATGTGTTGTGCTGTGTATAAATTGACAAGTTAGACTAATTTCTTATCCTATTCATAAATTCAGTTTTACTGGATTATGATTATAAAACTATAAGGTAAAAATAATTATCTAGGATATGACACAGAGATAAATTTGTGAAGTGGGGTAAGGGAAGACTTTTTAAATAGGACACACACACACATATACACACAGAACCTGTAAAAGAAACACTGATAAGCTGTACAGCCTTGAAACTTAATATTGTGGTTTATCAAAAGAATTAAAAACCAGCCAGAGAGAGAGAGAGGCGGGGGGAAGGGAAGAAGGGAGTCAGGAAGAGGAAAGGAAAGAGAAAGAGAGAAGATAGTTGGAATAAGAATACTAGACATTCTATCCAGAATACATAAAAAATTCATACAGATTATAAAAAGAGAGGCAAATAGTAAATGAATCCAAAGACTTCAAAAGATACTAGATAAAATAGGATCGCAAAATGCTTTAAAGAGTGCTTCAGTTTCTATGTCATCTGGAAAGTGAGAAATAAGACTCTAGTAAGTGAACACTACTGCCCTCTGAATGCTCAGATTTAAAAAGACTGACAACACCAAAGGTTGCTGAGAACATGGAGTGAGTAAAAAGAAATCACATGCTGCTAGCAGGTGTGTCCACATCTACTGGAGCTGCATGCGGGTGTCCTATGTTAAAACCTATCGCCTCTACATCTATACTGAACACAAATGAAAACATGCTCACTGTGGAAGACGTCCAGACTGTTCATGGCATTCTTCCTACTGGGCAAAGCTGGAGCCCAGCCGGGTGTCCCCCCGCAGCCGGAGAGGTGAACCATGGTATCATCTCACAACAGAATGCAACACAGCAATAAAGATCGGTGGGCTACCCCCCACGCACAACCACATGGACAGGGCTCAGGGACTCATTTTGAATGAAAAAACAGACACCACATAACACACACTGTGTAATCCCACTGACTTCCCATCTCTCTCCAGCCCCCCTTCCTTCCTGACCTACATTACTGGTAACTATCCCCTCTGTCACCCGGCTCCCACAGTACTACTTCCCTCCCGTCCCTAACCTTGCGGAGACCCTGCCAAGACACCTGCTCTTCATCGGCCCACCGTACACTTTTAGCTGAACATAGTGTGGACCACACGGACATTGCTCCGAGCCTCTGCCCAAATCCTGCCTTCCTCCTCACTCTGTGGTTCCCCGTCACTGCTGTCCTTCTGTGAGGTCCTGTGGGTTGGTTTGTCCCCTCCCTCCACTGGAGCAGAACCCCCAGGAGGGCAGCCATTGGTCAGATTCGTGTCATACCCTCAGAACCTGGAAGAATGCATGTTAATTAACAATAAAGCCTATCTTCCGAAGATACATGGGTGAGCGCTGCTGTGATTTATGCCTGTTAGTTAATAGGTCAGCACACTTTCTACTTTCATCTCGTAGGGGTGAGTTGTTCATGTTTATGTACTTCTGGTATCAAATTTTTCTTTTTCGTCTCTATGAATGTCTTTCACAATCTAATGCACCCTCTAGAGAGATTCCTCGGACCATCCCTGTGAGAAGATACCCTCTCCATCGCATCCCATAACAGGTAGGGTCTCTGGCGGTTGCCTCTGCTTCTGATCAAACTGGCACATAGTAAAGCAGGTCATATGGGGGTCCCCTCAGAGGCAAAGGGTTATCCATGTGGCAGCACTGAACCATCCCGTTCTGTGGCATTGCTTCTTGGCACAGAAGTACCAGCGTTAGTATTGAGTCTCTGAAGACTGCTAGAGGCATTTCTCCTTGAGGGGAGCAAGGAGAGACGTCACAGCTGAGCCCACCCCGAGTCTGGGTGCCGGGCACCTGTCACCTTGGGCTGGCTGTCTGTTTAGCACCAGCAGGTTATAATAACACACCTATCAGAGGGGAGGTTTGCCTCCCAGGCCCCCTGGTGAGGTGTTTATGATTTGTTCAGGGACATTAGCAAATTTTGCTCAAATGTGCATTGGACCATGTTACTGCACATTTCATGAATAATTGAAAATGAAAGTCTAAACACTTCATGTGCAGGGATTTGAGTGTGCTTCTTGGTAAAGATAATCACCAAGGTCTAAGAACCTAATCAAGAACATGGGTGTTTCGGCTTGCATATGATGTGGGCTGCACATGGGAAATTTAAATCCCACTTTGAAGATGATTCATGGGATCTCTGTTCTTGATGACGGTGGATTTTAATTTAAAAAAAAAAGGAAGAAAAGCTTTAAAATATGCATAATAATGATTTCTATACGCTTTCGCGAACCCAGAACGCACTCTAATATCCTTGCACATTGCTGCCTTTGACCCGAGCTCACTGGGAAAGGCTAATGTATCAGTATATGATAAATACACTGTTCTAGATGGTCACTTTGATCTCTCTGCCAGGAAACAACTGGAAGTATGTGATGTGGTGTCCTGGAGGGATATCACGTTTCAGGGTCTGGCCCTAAATTTTCATGGTACAGTTGCTGGTGTGGATCCAGTGAGACAGCCAGGGCAAACGCCCGTCCGGAGCTGTCGGCCTTCACAAGAGGGCCGTGGGCATCACCTGCGTCCCCCTGGTACGGCAGGACACCCCTTCCCCTTGGCTATGGCTCTGCCCTCCCAGGGCACCCCCGTGTCTGTCTGTGCCCATGCCAGCTAGTCTCAAGCCCCGGGCCTCTGAGAACAGAATGCAGCTCTCCCGTTCTGCTCACACCCCAGGGCACCGATTTCACCCAGAAGAGAGGCCACCGTCCCAAAGTGGCCCTCGCTGAGCTCTGGCTACCACGCTGCTCGCCCAGCTCACCCCAGTCACCCCACTAAAGTCGGCTTGCCCAGGGCCCCCACCCTGCTTTCCCTGGATCTGGAACCTTCCTTCTCAGACACCATGGCTCTCTCTCTCCTAAAGTTCCCGTCTCCACTCAAGGTTACCGTTGGCGTTGTCACCATCCTCGTTAAAAATGGCCATATCCACTCCATACCCTCGGGTCCCTCTGTACCCTTCCTGTGCTCTGTTCCCTGTAGAGACCCGCCCAGATGCCCAGAGTATTACCATACTTAGTTGCTGCATCTCTGCCCCCAACACAGGTGTCAACTCCATGAGAGCAGGGGTCTGTTGTCTGTGCTGCTCACTGTGCGATCGGGGTAAGGAGGCTTCACCTGCCGTAGGTACTTCGTAGGGATAAATCCTCCCAATGTCAGCAAGTGTTTCAGGGCCTCTGGGCTGGATGGTTAGCCCAGATGCCCCCACTGTACCCCTGGCGCCCCTGAGGCCCAGGAGCTTTGGGCAGGGGCAGTCTGCAGGGACGCTGGGCTGGACAGTCCCTGCCCAGCACACAGATGGTGAGGAACAGGTTTTCTGACTGGGGTCACGTGGGGGGCTCCTGCCCATGCTCCCTCATTGCGCTCCCAGGAGCACCCGCTTCTGTGCCTCCTATTCATGGGGTCACCCCAGGACAGCAGGGGGTGAACCCATGATTGATACCTGTGTAGAAGCTGGAGGACAGGCCTCCCATGTGGACACGGGAGCCCCCAGGCCACTCGTGTTTCCCCAGCGTCTCCTCGTGGGTCCCCAACGACCCACCTTGGAAACCCACCCCAAGGTTGCATCAGGCCCACGTCCAGCCCCGCTTCAGGAGGTCTGTTTGTGCACGGAAAGTATTGTAAGTGGGAATATGCCATTCTGAACACCGATGTGGGGATGTCCAAGTTTTCTGAACATGCCGCAAAACTTTATCTTTTCTGTAGCAGCTTACCTCCGACGGCCCCACTGTGAAGACAGTTGATAATGTCAAAATGCTCTCTGCAGGGCAGAGCTGAGGGTCCTCCAAAGGACACAGAAAATGACTTCGTTTTGTGAAAAAATAGAGTCTTTTTTTTTTTTTTTTTTTTTTTTTGGTCCGGGAGCCATGTTATTTTTTTTGTTTGTTTGTTTGTTTTTTTGTTTTTTGTGTTTTTTTTTTTTTTTGTAATAGAGTCATTTTTAAAGGGAATTTGGGAGCCTCATTCAGTAGTTACTGACTTTAGAAATAACAGAAATGTCCTAAATGTCGTTTCATTCATCTTGAAATGCCCCTGTCCTGAGCTCGGAGAATGAGGGCAGAGCCAGGCTCAGACGGGCTGGTCCAAGTGTCCCTGGGACAGTGTCACCTGGCTGGAGGATGGTGGGCTGCCGCTGGTGAGACCCTTCTCTGTGCTGAGCCTGGAAGGCGGCCCCAGGACCTTCTCCACTCCGGTGCTGTGTCTTCCGCAGGGACAGTGCTGCTCAGAGCCTTGGGATGGATTGTCTCTTTCTCTCCAGGCTCTTGTCCTCTCCCACCTTCAGCACATGAGGGCGGCCTTCCCCTGGCTTCCTCACTGCCCCCCACCAGGATGCCCTTTCTGTGGGGGGGTTGCCCTTGCACCCGTGGCAAGGAGTTGGGTTGGGGAGAGTGGCTGCCACTCCACCCGACTTACCACGGGTAACGGGGGCAGACCCCCAGCGCCTTCCATGCCCAGCCCACCCCACGGAGCCTTGAATAGGCTTCCTAAAGGGACTGCTGATTCCCACGTGCTGTCCCCAACTCCAGGCCCCCCACTGAACTGCATCCATCAAGATTCAGATGCTGAACTTCTAGTACCCAGAACCTCAGAATGTGACCTATTTGGAAGTTGGGTTGTTGAAGATGTAACTAGTTAAGACGTGGTCATACGGGAGTAAGGTGCACCCCAATCCAGGTTGACTGGAATCCTTATAAACAGATGTTCAGAGACAGACGTATATGCAGGGAGATGCCATGAGAAGCTGGGAGGCCATGGCCACGGCCAAGGACCCATGAGAAGCTGGGGGACGCCTTGAGCAAGTGTCTCTCTAGGGCCTACAAAGGAAGCACAGTCCTGCCATGCTCCCTGCAGTCCCCAGACTGTGCCCCAGCAGCCCCAGGAGACCAGCCCCAGCTCCAGGACTTGGCCTCTGTGGTCCATTATGGGGCCTCACGTGGAGAGGCAGAAGCTGTCCCTCACTTCTGAAGTCAGAGTCACAGATTGTAGATCTGGTTAGGACAGCAGAGACAGACCCATCCAACCCTTAATGAGAACCGATAAAGGAGGCTCAGAGAGATTAAATAACATTTGAGGAAACAGGAGCTAAACACCGTCATTAGCTTGGAACCCGCCTCCTACGGCCAGTGCCAGTCCTCCCTAGCCCCCATTATTTTCTCAGAGTGTGCAAGCCGTGCTTACAAAAGTGCCCCTTACCACATGACTCCTCAGCGCTGGGAGCCCCTCTGGAGCCTGTCGCTGGGCCACGGCCCCAAAGGCAAGACCCGACCCTCCTGCCTCAGGCACCATCCCCAGCCTCGCCTCACCCCAGAGCCTGCGTGGGCAGGAGGGTGCACCCGAGTGTAACTGAGTGCAACTGGGTATAACTGAGTCCTTTGTCCCCTCCTCAGAAGGGGACGGAGCCCAGTGTGGGGCTGCCACTTTCTGGACTGACCTCAGGGAGGACAGAGGAAGTCCGCAGGGACCCCCTTCACATCTCCGAGGCAAACTGCACGCGATGGGGACACGTTCACTGCCAAGGCCTCACTCTGCAAAGGACAAGGACAAGTGTGGCTGACTGGGCAGTGTGGGTTGGGGCTGCCTCCTTAGCAGTAGGAAAAGGAAACTTCTGGAACAGAAGGGTGGCAGGGCAGCATGGGACACCGTGGGTGGGGCCCTGGCCTCTATCACTGAGGCACACACTGCAGGCCCACTGGGCGCGCATCAGCTCTGGGCCTTCGGGAGAGCACGCGGGACGGGAAACAACAACGGGATGCAGGTTAAGCAAAACACTAACACTTCGCAGAGACGAGCAGCGACGTCCACCATGGATCATCCGAAGAAACGTGCTGTCCTCCACCTCTGTGGCCATGAGTCCAGCTACACAGACGAGGCGGACTCACTGTCCGTCTGCAGGTGTCCTCCTGGAGCATCGGGATGGCTCCCACGGCAAGTTCCGGATAGGGCAGCAGCAAGCGGCCCTCACACGGTCCGCGGAACTCGCTCGATACGCAGTTCAGGCAAGATTCAGGTCAAAGACTGTTGGGGGGCAGAGGAGGGTGCTTTGGCTGGAAGACTGCAAGCCCCTGAAACAGAAGTGTTTGGGGCATGTGCTCCGAGCATGGAACACATCCGTCTCGGCCAAGTTCCAAGAGAATTGCAGTGAAGATCTCCTTCCTCCGGAGGGAGCCTGGGTGGGAAGGGTGGCTGCAGCCAGCCCCATCTCCTTGGTGCCCAGAACTTCTCAGGAACAGGGAGCAGGATGATGCCCAGGGTGGTGGTGCCTGGGGTGGTGGAGCCTTGGGGCCCTGTCCCGGAGCCCTGCACCAATAGCCCACACCTGGGCCGCGACAGAAGGAAATGCCATCCCCAGCATTCCTCTGGCAGCCCCATCAGTCAATGCTCCAAGAAGCCACAGGAAGATCTCTTTAGACCCTTCAGAGTCAAAGCAAGTGACAAAGCAAACAAAGCAACAAATCCTCGACTGACCTGACAGGAGCTGCAAGGAGAGGGTGCGGCTCGGCCACAGACCCTCAGAAGCAGACAGCCATGAGCTTCAGGTTTGCAGAGCCTGAACGCCGGCCATGGGCTGCGGACTCAGGGTCTAGTCTTGCGGAGCTGACCTGCCCTGCGAAGGGGGGTCTGCGTCACCAGCACTGTGGCCCCCATGGCATCTGGGGACCTGAAAAGCCACTTGTAATAACGGGCAGGTGAAAACTGTAATCAGCAAATCCACCGTGTGGTGTGAGGCCACGTTGGCTCCTGGGTAGCTCAAACACGTGCCTCTGCGGGAAGGTGCGCGTCACACGGTCTCTCTTTTCCCTTCACTATCTACTGTTTTGCAGAAATAAGCTATAAGTCTGCATGTCTATCAGTCCGTCCCACAGAGAACTGTGGCGATAGGCCTGCGTCCAGACGTCGCTGCGCTGCTCCAGGATCACTGCGCCTCATCCCATGGGACTCTTCCTAAAGGGACTGCCACATCCTGGGCACTTTTCTGCACCTGTGATCAGGAAGGAGAGTGGGAAGGGGGTGGGGAGAAGGAAAGAGAAGAGGGGACAGAAGAACGGAAGGAGGACGAGCAGGAGAGGCCGCGCTACCAGAGATTTAATCCGCTTCTTTGTTCCCGTTTTAATAGTAAGTGGAACAAACCTTCAGGACCGTTGTTCCTTTCCAAATGAAATTATGAGACTGTGAGCTGCAGAGACTGGAGAGCAAATAAAACAAACAAACAAAAGACTATTTCC
Source organism: Lutra lutra (assembly GCF_902655055.1). Lineage (NCBI taxonomy): Eukaryota > Metazoa > Chordata > Mammalia > Carnivora > Mustelidae > Lutra > Lutra lutra. The sequence continues at coordinate 2,336,810 of NC_062282.1, forward strand.
ATTTCCTTGCTGGACGGTCTGTCCAAACCAATGAGTCCGATTTAAAGGCAGGGCCTGGGGAAGAGCCCAGCGCGTTGCTGGCTTGCTGGCTGCGCGGCTCATCCCACGTGCGCGCGGAGGACTGAGGCGGGAGAGGGGCAGGGGAATCTGTCTACCTGAGCATCGTCCCGCCCCGCACGCGCGGGGGATTGTCCTTCCTGCAAACACCGGAGGGGAGCGAGGAGCGGCCCGGAGGCCAGCGTGCAGGACTCCATTGGCTCAGCCTGACAGCTGGCAGCGGCGGCCCCTCTCCGCGCGCCCCCTTCGTTCCGGCGAGACCCTCCCTTCCCCCGCCGCCCCTCCGCCGGGTCTCCGGCCCTTCCGCTACCTGGCCGGCTGTAATATGTTTTTTCTCAGTGCTCGCTCCGTAATGATCCCTGTCTCCTACAAAGGCCACAGTGCAAATGAGATGTGACACCACTGCAGTGAGGCAGTGTTTAAATTGAAATATTATAGGAAGGGCAGTACACTGCAGACCTTTGATGGTAGCAGCCCGGGTCTCAGAGGGGAGCTGTGAATACAGAAGCCTTTGTCAGCTGGGCAAAGTTCCTCATCATTTCCAAGCGGGAAGGGAGCGGGCAGACAGAGTCAATGAAAATAATTCCTACCGGGTAAGCAGCGCCGGGGCTGCAGAGCGCAGAGCCGGATGGCCCCGGCTTTGGAAAATAGAGCCAAAGTGCATCATTCAGCTTGTTCAGAAACGCTTCAGAGTGGGCGCGTGGCAGTCAGTTTTCGGCTAGCAAAGCAAACACATAAATACAAACCATGAATGAAATAGAATCTATTCATTAAATTATCTTACAGCGTTTGAAAATAAGCCCAGTCGGTACCAAGGGAGGGATCCACGATAGCGAGGATGTCAGGGTGAACACCGCCCCACCCTAAAGGATGACCCACGAAGGGGGTTTCTGCCCTTTTGCATAGTGTGAGACATGCTGATGATTACATTCAACAAATGCGTATAATTGTTCATGACTCTCAAGGTAGACTTGCTCACAGGTGACATGATCTTATATAAAGAAAACCCAAAAGATTGCACAGTGGAAAAACACAACCTGCCGGAGCCAATAAATGAATTCAACAAAGTTGCAGAAAAATCAACTGCATTGAGAAAGGTCAACTACGTTTCTGTGCACTAACCATCTAAAAAGTGAATTAAGGAAACAACCCCATTTATAATGGCACTAAAAGGAATAAAAGACTTAGGAATAAACCTAACCAAGGAGGTAAAATCTTTGTACATTAAGAACTACAAAACGTTGCTGAAAGAGACTGAAGATGTCACTGGAAAGACAGCCCCTATTCAAGAACTGGAACACTTAATTTTGAGATGTCGGCACTTTACCCAAAGCAATGGACAAAGTCACTGAAGTTCCAACCAAAATCCCAAAAATGCTTTTTGCAGAATTACAAAAATCCATCCTAAAACTCAAATGGAGTCTTAAGAGACCCTGAACCATCAAAGCGATCTTGAAAATGCAGAACGAACTTGGAAGTCTCGCATGTGCTCATTTCAGATGTACCACAGGGGTGCGACAGTCGTGGCGGTGTGACGTGGAGCACTGATGGACGTCGAGGTGGAGGGAGCAGAGCAGAGCACCCAGAAAAACCCTCATGCTTATGATCAAATGATTTTCAAGAAGGTGCCAAACCATTCAGTGGGGGAAAAAAACACTGTGTACAGCATATGGTGTTGGGGAAACTGGATTTCCACATGCAGAAAAAAAAATGAAATTAGACCTTTGTTTCACATTATACACAAAAATTAACTCATAATGGGTTAGGGATCTACATGTAAGAACAAAACCTTAAAATTTCTAGGTGGAAAGACAGGAAAGATGGTTCATGACATTGATTTCTTGGAGATAACATCAGGTAACAAATGAAAAAATAGACTCATTGGTCTTCAGGACCTCAGTCATCAAAAATTAAAAAAAAAAAAAAAGAACAACTTATCCATTAAAAGGTACAGTCAACAGCATGAAAAGTCAACTTGGAGATTGGGAGAAAATACTTGCAAACCATGTATTTGATGATGAGTTAATATCCAAATATATAAAGAACTACAACTCAGGAACAAAGCAAGCCTATTAAAAAAGACTTGGACAGACATTTCTCCAAAGATGACATCCAAATGGCCAACAGCTCATGAAAAGGTTCTCCACATCACTCGGCATCAGGGAAATGCACATCGAAACCACAACGTGAGACCGTGCACACCCATTAGGATGGCTGTTACTAAAAAAAAGGAAAAAAAATGCTGGTGAGAATATGGAGAAAGGGGAACTTGAATGCTTCTCTCCTATTGGTGAGATTACAAAACGGGGCAGCTGCTGTGGAAAACAGCATCCTGGTTCCTCAAAAGAAGTCAACTCAGAATTACCTTTGACACAGCAATTCCACTTCTGGCCACATACCAACAAGAAAGTGGACAAGAACATGGAGATGCGTAGTCTGTAGGAGGTCGTTAGTCATAGTCCTATGCAGTTTTGCAGGGAACAAGTTATTGAGTTATTTTTTTTTAACAACCGGTTAGAACATTTTGTCTTACTTTTTTATAGAATTGAATGACCTTGAATAAGCTGAATTCTCTGACTCAAAGAAAATATGTCAGTCAGCTGCTTCTTCCCCTAGGGAAGGTGCAGAGCATGAACCAGACTCTCCACTTGTCATGGCCAATGTCAGCGGCAGCTGGAGTAAACGGAAACCCAGAAGCCCTAGTTTGGCTTTCTCCTGGGTCCATAGAATGGAGGAAAGTCAAGTGAGGAGATACAGAACTGTCTTGGTAGCAGACCTAACAATATTCCTGTCCTACAGCTGCTCGCCTGTACTGGAGTAAAAGGAACAGTGAACCCAAAGTCCAGGCTCTCAGTCCTCTGCTGCTGGTTGCTATTCTTCAGTGTCTCGTATGGGAGGAAGGGACAGAGGAAGGGAAGAAGGAAGGGAGGGAGGGAGAGAGAAAGAAAGAGAGAAAGGGAGAGAGACAGAGGAAGGGAGGGAAAAAGGAAGGGAGGGAGGAAGAGGGAGGGAAGGACGGAAAGAACCAGAAGCTCAGGACAGCCGCACTGCTCATCTCACCGCGGTGCTATAATGTTGAACGCGGAAACGGACATGAAAGACTTGAGTCTGAAAGTGGTGCACAGCAGGTTATTAGTTTTGTGACTCGGTGGTACATCTGGCCCAGGAGAATGGCTGTTCAGGGTATTTTCCCATCTCCTAAATTACCCGAGTAAAGGAAACCTCCCTTGGTTGGGGGCGTTAGACTGACAGTGTTCTCGGAGACCCGCTATTCTTCCTCGTGCTTTAAGCCGTGACATAAGTTTTACACTGTTCTGTGTGAGCGGGTGAGTTCAAGGTAAGAGAGTAGACACACAAAAACAAAAACAAAAGCAAAAATAGTCAAGATGTTTCCCACCCTGTGGGGTTTCTGCTTGGAATGCCCTGATTCTGCCATCAAAGGTACAGACAATTCAGAAGCCGGGAAAGACCTTGTGTCCCCGCACACTGCCCCCTCCCCCAGCCCAGACCCTCCCCAGATGCTGTCGGTGTGAGGGTGGAGAAGGGCGGGGGGCTGCAGCGGGGCCAGATCCCCTCCCTCCCCACACCCACCGGCACTGTTTGGAAGGGCAAGGGGCTGGGGTCTGGCCACCCCACTGCCCGCTTCAGTCCGAGCTGCTGGTTTTGTTTCTATAAATTGTTCTTCTGATTAAGACTTTTTGTTTGTTTGTTTGTTTGTTTGTTTAAAGAAAGCTTTACACTGCTTTAGGGGAAAGAAGGTGGAAGAGAGATTGAGGGGCAATTGCTCTGCTCACGTCAGTCGTTGGCTCCTTGGGAAAGCCGTCTTCTGAGCACCCGACCATGACAAAAAGAGGAGAATTAAAGCCCCCGAAATGAGCCAAAGAGGTGCCGAAATTCTCTCCGTGTGCGGCCGGGCCTTGCTTCTCATCTCTAGCACAAACTTAAAGAAGGAAAATAAGCCGAACCGTTCTTAGAGTGACTCTTCTGTTATCTGACTTACTACAAAGTACCATTCACTGTCGGTGGCTTATTCAGACCCAGAAGGGGTGAAATACCATTTTTCCAGGGAGGAAAACCATTTCCATTCCTGGGAAAAAGGATCATCAGTTGGAAAATCATTTTAAATGTGCAGAACATCCCATTTCTGAGTCTTCTAAATGACAGGGCAGCTACTGTCGGCTTTTGGGCGGACACAGTGCATCGTGGTGTCACTCAGGTCCTGTGTCTTCAGGGCGACCAGCAGTTCCAGATCGGCTCCGGACGGACCGCGTTGCTTGGAATGCAGAACAATCGTTGCAAAACTGAACAGTCCGGGCACGCGGGAGCTGTTGGTCACTCTCTGTCTGGAGGCTGCATGTCATCATAAATGATTAATCAATTAACTGATGGATTGAATCCCTAAATATAGAGTGAGTGACTCTTGGGCAGTTAATCAGCCCGAGGGTGGCTTGTGACGGATTTCATACACAGGATCTGCTGTCTAGAGTAACGGCAAATCTGGTTACAAATCTGGGTGAAGGTGAGTGGGACCCCGAAGACCCCATCTGTGAGTTGGATGGGAAGAGGGCCGTGAGCTGGGAGAAGCAGAGGAAACCACACGGACTCTGCAGAGCAGCCACACTGCATCTGCAGATGGGCGTGGAGGGGAGTCCGAGGGAGGGCAGAGCGTGACAGAGGCGCAGAGACAGTGACCGATTTTCATCTGTTCTATTCCTAGTCACATTTCAACCTTCACACAGGCTCCCGGAGAACCGTTTCTGCTGGACACCTTCAACTGCATGCACGCTCTTCAGAGGGACTGCGGTGCCGTCCAAAGTCGTCAGTAGGTGCGCACGTGTGCTAGCAGGGCACCGACAGCACGTGAGCTAGCAGCACACCGACAGCACGCCACAGTATTGACTGAGCCCTGTGCGTGAGCCGGGCTTCAGCTGCAGCAGAGGAGAAGTTAGACCAGTTCCCCTCCAGGAGCCAGCCATGCGGCAGAGCCACCTGGAACCCGATGAGGGGGCAAATGAAGGAAAGAGGTCACGTGGTCTCATGTGTACAACCAACGAATACAAGCAGGGAGGGCGATGAGGTGGGCAGGGCTACTGGAGACAGAGGAACCATGGACGCTTCTCTGGGGAGGTGACATCTGAAGAGGGGCCTAAACGAGGAGAAAGACTCAGGAAGACAAGGGGGAGCATTTTAGGCAGAGGCATCCCCTCCCCCTGCACTAAGACACTGAGAATGAGCAGACGTCCTGGAGGTGAGGGGGGCAGGGAGCCGATGACAGTAGACATGACCCAAGAGGATGCTGGGAGGTCATGGGAGGAGGCAGACAGAGAGCAGAGGTTTGGTTTCTGGTTTAGTTTTGGATGGTTTTAGGCAGAGGAGTGACACAATGGCATTGATTTCAGATGATGACTCCACATGCTGAATGGAGAATGGACAGGACAGGAGCCAGAATGGGACCATGCATCCCCATAGGCTTGGGTGAAGAAGGGCTGTGGTCCGGACGAGAGTGGGTAGTGGAAGTGGGGGGCACTGCGGGAATCAAAATCATCTCTGGCAGTTTTTGTGTGTGACAACATAAAATAAGGGCAAAGATAGAAAAACAAACTTATTTCTAAGATCCTTGAGATAAGGAATTGGTGAGAGGCAGCGGGCTTCCTGGAAGTGGGGGTTCTGGGGGGAGAAGCAGGGGGCGGGACAGGACTTAAGTCATCCTATCAGTGCCCAGACGGAGACCCCTGAGTGAGCTGGCTTTGACGCTGCAGCTCGTCCCCTGGATGGCGATGAAGCCAGGGGTGGACCCAATCCCACAGGCAGAAACGCTTGTTAGAGAAGAAGACTTAGTATCCAGCTTCGGCTCTCCCGGGATTTAGGGATCGGACAGAGAGAAGGTCGCTAGGAAAAACCAAGAAGTAGCAGCCAGTGCTGTTGGATGAACCAGGAGCATGAGCTGAGAGCGAAGAACGGAAGAAAGCAGCTGGGGTTCACGCCGCTCCCCCAGACACTGATCACGTGGTCCCAGATAAGGTTCGTCCAACCCAGTCTGCCCAACGGAAAACACGAAGTCACGAGCAACTTCCGAAAGGGTGTTGAGTGCAAACACTTAGAACTGAGCCGGGCACGGTGAAGCTTCCATTACAGCTCGGCTGTTCTCACTTCAGGTAATTGCAAAACCGGTTTCCACACACCTCCCTTTGCATTTTCTGTGCCCCCAGATGACCGGGGTGAGTTATGGAACGACTCATCCTTCCCTCCCACGTGTGGGCTCCCTGCACAGGAGGTCTGCTCCTCCATGGGGACCGGCCTCACACTGCGCCGGCTGCCACCCAGCACTCTCCGTCCTCCCGGGAATGCCTGGTTTTGCTTCCCACAGTCCGCTGTGTTTGCAAGGTTTCACCACATCTACACGCTGTTGAGGCCTCAAGAAGGTGTTCATTGGATGGACCTTGAAGAGTTGTATTAATTTTCTGTTGGTACTACCACAAATTACTGTATATTTTGGGTCTTAAACTGACAACGCAAATCTAAAATCTTATAGTTTCTATGTTAGAAAGCCAACGCAGCTCTCAATAGAGCAAGATTCCAGTGTGAGCAGGGCTGTATTCTTTTCTGGAGAATCTGGGAGAAAATCAATTTTCTTGCCTTTTCCAGCTTCCTGAGCCCAGGACATTCCCTGGATGACAGCCCTTTTCTCTGTAGTCAGAGCGTCTTCCCACACTCTGTCACACCCACTTGCTTCTGATCTCACATCTCTTTCGCTGATCTCTGCCTTTTCTTCCAGTTTTAAGTACTGTTATGATTTCACTGGATCCACCCGGATAATCCAGGCTAATCTCCCCATCTCAAGGTCAGTTTATTAACAACCTTAGCTCCCTCTGCAAATTTTACCTCCCTTTGCCATGTACCAGATATATTCACAGGTGCTGAGATCAGGAGAGAGACTTTTCCTGGTGGGCCATGATTCTGCTCCCACGTCTTGGAACAACACACTAAGTAGCTGGGTTTGTGAGTGTGCAGGTTTCTGCCCTGGAGAGGTGATCCATGGCTTTCATCAGGTTTTCAGTTAGTGGCCCAAAGCAAAGTTTAGAACCACTGTTTGAGCAATCCCATAAAAACCACCTGCCCACACAGCGGCAGGTGGGCCTCTGCTTCTGGTACCAACCACTTATTGTATTAATCATCAAGCATTTATCATTAATCAAACATCAGTTGTCAAACCAAATCAGTGTTTGAGCTTTTCTCTGCCTCCAGCGCCACGGGCCACACTCCATCTTTCCCCAGATCAAGTATCATTGTTAAGCACCACCTATCTCATATTTTCTTTGGAATGCTTTTGAAATTACTAAGATTAAAAAAAAATAAACAATACCATACATATTGGATTTAACCTGACTTTGAAACCAGAAACCAGTCAACTGACAAGCAATCCTCTCTCTGTTTTTATATAAATAGTCATTGTATGTGTGTGTCATTGGCTCTCTGTGAATCGCAGACTTATTTATAAAATGCACTGGGCTTATCTTTAGACTGCCACGGGGAGTGATGGAGAATGGAGGGTGTTGATGTTGACGTTCCCGGGGTACGTCCTTTACTGACCAGAGACGGGAGAATCCTATTGTTCCCTCCGTGGCTTTTCTCATCTTCAATCTGCCAGCAGGGTCTTATCTATGCTGAGATAAATCAGATAAAGGTTGAACGCACCAGGAATTTGTTGACTAAAGGTTATTGTCATCTGCATCAAGTGACATGCCCAGAGTCTATTTAATGGACAGCATTGGCAAGCGTGAGTGTTTACCCAAAATATCACCCAGCGTCAGAATCATCATTCACAAGAAACAGATGTCAGCGCTATCCTAGCCTTGCAAGTTAGCAGAGCCCGGAGAAAGTCTAGAGGCCAGTGAAATGCACAACCATGGAAACTGAGTCGTGGAAAAGTTCAGTGATTGTTCTAGCATCACAGGGAATGTCTGTATCTAGAATCTGTTCTCACTGAGTGTCTTCCGCTCCACTGGGCGAGGATCTTACCAGAGACTCTCTTTCAGCCTCTTGACGGATCGGGGTTGGTTGTAGGCACAGAGCCCACATTCAATTTAATGGGGAGTCAATCAGAAAAATGCTATTACTGCGGATTCGTTTCTGATGGGGTTCTGGGTCTCAGAGTCTTACTCAGGACACTAATGCGTGACCCTGTTCCTGATTCTTACAGATAATCCCCTTGGAGGGAGAGAACGGATCGGCTCCTCCGTGCTACAAGATACAAGCACATGGACGGCGACAGAGACCACCCGCCCAGGACTTGGGAAAGGGAAGCAGCCTCTGATGGTTATAGGGAAAGGTGTCTGAGCCAACGCAGTGTTGTTAGGCTCTCGGAGCTGGAGGAGGAGAGTCGATGTGCAGAGATTCTCGGTCCCTGCCTCGTGGGGCCTTCCTCGCTGCCTCTCCTGCCGCCAAAGGAGCCCCAGGGGACAGAGGGCAGCCGCGCCCGGTGAGGCACTTCACGCAGAGCCGACTGTCACCTCACCTTTTCCTAGCCCATCTGAAGGCGCGAGAAATTCTCCAATTTAGCAAGCAAACTTAAGTCATTATTAGAAATGACAGGGAAACCTGATGAAATTGTACTTTCAATTGGAAAACAAAATTGCAATCAGACCAACATGATTTCCTCATGGTCTGACCATGCTAATGCCGGCCGAGACATGGGCAAATGTATTTAAAAGTCATAATGGAGCATTACCATGCGATCTCCTTTCACTGGCCCTTATTAATATAAAACTTCAATTTGCATGTAAATGTGGTCAACTTTCATATCATCAAAATACATGAGGCCTGGGAAAGTAATGAATTGAAGTTCGATGCAGCAATTACTGACGTTTATAAAGAATTTTAAAGAGGTCAGTCTAGCCTTGGCTGAGAAAATGAGGAAATCAACAGGGAATATTGTCGATATAGCGGCCAGGGGAGTCGGAGTCAGTCCCAGGTGCTGAGGGCCGGGCGATGATTAATAGAGAGGGAGCGGCCGCCTCTCACCCAGAAGGGCTCGGCCAGACCCCAGGCTACCGCGCCGCGTGAAAGGTGCTCCCTGGTCCACTCTGGAGCTGCCTGGCGGGGCGCTCCCGGGGGAATCAAGGAGCAAGTGCTTACGAGCGAAAGCAGGGCTGAGGGCTTAATTGGGCTGCACATCCTTTCAGCTTTCTTCCGTGGCTGATACGCGGTTTAACCTTCTTTCCACCTCAGATGCTCCAGAGCCACGGGGATTTGAATAAGGCACCGGCGTGACGGCTTGCCTAAACATTGACTTAGTTGCTAAATTGAGTTAAACGGCCTTCGTGTGCTGTAATGGCAATTTATAAGTAGGGTGCCTGTTTTCTTTTCTTTTCTGGTTTTTTTTTTTTTCTTTTTTCCCAACAGGAAGTATTTTTCCGGGCCACATGTTTCATCAATCCTCAACCACGTGGAATGATTTGGGGGATTTTCTTTGCCTATTTGTACAAACAAGTTAACAGGCAACATAATTTTAAACATGCCTTGGAAAAAAATCAATGTGAAGATAGAAATACTGCTCTAATTTTGGAGCACTTTGATGCATAGAAAGCAGAGTCGGAATGCACCAGCCACGGTTTGCAAAATGGGATATGACCAGTGAGGACTGCTCCAGACTCACTAGGAGGACAGAGATTGCATGACCTCTCGCAGAAGGGAGGTGGGCTCAGGGTCCAGGCCAGGATGCAGTCTCGGTGGGGGAACACAAGGGCTATACTGTTTACTGCTTTCCATCTGTTCCTTGTATTTTCCCGCTTTGCATCTCTTCCCTGTTAAGTCATTTCAGGGGCATCTACAAACCTATTATAAATTCAGGCCACCTTAGAATTGCATAAACCTTCATGAAATCCATATGTGTCCCAGCCACTTTTATTAACTGCTTGGCTCATGGGTAATTCTCTGTGCCTGACCCCTCCTGGGCTCCGTTTGGTGGCTTCCGCACTAAGCTGACGTGGATCTCGCTCATGCCAAACTTCTCATCGGCACCCATTGTCTCTGTGTCCACTTGTCTTTCTAGTTGGCTTTTTATTCCTTCTTCCTCCCTGAGCATGTGCATCAGCATGGGTGCCCAGCCTCCTCTGGAGCTATACGCGTCTTTATTTCCATTCACACAGGCATTTGCTGTCACCGAACGCAGACTCCAGAGACTGTTAGCAGTCTGTGCTGGGAGCTGGCAATGAAGTCTCTGAATGAGGAGGGCCCATGTGTGACAACTAATCAGCACCACGGACACCCTATAGCTCCAGTAGTACTTAAATACTTCAAAGAATGCTCTTTTCTTCCAGGTAACAAGCAAACTTCCCATCTCCCAAGAGCTGTGGTAATGGACAAAGTCAGGGATCTTTGTTGAGCAGAGAAAGGACTAGCCAGATATGGGAGTGTCCTTCAAGCCTGGACTTTGGAAAAGTCCAGGGAAACTGGACTTTTAACAGGAAAAGTTACAGGGATCTGTAAGAGCATTTTTCTGGGCTTAATATTTGAATGCACATGTTTTCTTCCTCACATTGTCTAAAGTACGAGCTATATCTGAATGCACTGTATTTTTTGGTTTTTTAGCTGAGACAGAATTGACACAGCACACTGTGCAAGCTTCAGGTCCGCAATGTGTTGTTCGATTCACGTAAACTACAATGTGATCGCCCTCCTAGTGGGTGACGCCTCCATCACATGCCATAGTTATCATGTAGTCTTTGTGCTGAGAACAGTTACAATCTAGTCTCTTGGCAACTTCGATACATATAATACGGTATTGTTGACTGTACTCACTATGTCTTGCTTTGCCTTTTCAGAATTTACTCAACTACTGATTGAAAGTTTGACCCAGGAAACAACACCTCGCCAATCCCCTGCCCCAGCCCAGCCCCTGATGGCCACCAGTCTACTCTCTTTTCCTGCGAGTTTGGCTTTTTACGATTCCATCATCAAGTGAGGTCATACACTATTTGTCTCTCTGTCTGACGTATTTCATTTAACGTAATGCCTTCGAGGTCCGTCCATGTTGTCGCAAATGGCAAGATCTCCTTCTTTCTCATGGCTGCATAACACGCCACAATGTGTGGGTGTGTCTATATCGTATCTGTATCTTTCTCTCTCTCTCTTTCTATCTATCTGTCATCATCTATCTATCTTTGTGGACTCATCTGTCGACGGACACTTACGTTGCTTCCATGTCTTGGCTCTCGTGAATCATGGTGCAATGAACACGGGTTGGCAGCCGTGACGATGTCTCTTCAAGATCCTGATTTCAGTTCCTCTGGATGTATGCCTGGAAATGGGATGGCTGGCTCATACGGCAGTTCCATTTTTAGTTTTCTGAGGAACCACCATTCTATTGTCCAGAGTGGTTGCCCCAGTTCGCATTCCCACAGACAGTGAGAAGGGCTCCCTTTTCCCTAATCCTCACCAACATTTCTGATCTCATCTTTTTCATAATAGCCATCCTGACAGGTGTGAGGCAATAATTCACAGTGGTTTGGGTCTGGACTTCCCTGATGATCACTGATGCTGACCACACTGTCATAGAGCTTTTGCCCATCTGTATGCTGTCTTGGGGAAAATGTCTATACAGGTTCTTTGTATACTTTTTAACTGCATTATTGCATTTTTGCTATTGAGTATTATGAGTTTTCATATATTTTGGATATCAACCTTTTATCAGATGTATGGTTTGGGACCATTTTCTCCTACTGAGTAAGCTGCCTTTTCAACTTATTGATTGTTTCCTTTGTTGAAGCTCTTGAGTTGACTGTGGTCTCATTGGTCTATCTTGGGTTTCGTCACCTGTGTTTTTGGCGCCGTACTGAGGAAATTGCCAAGACTAATGTCAAAGATCTTCTCCCCTATGTTTTCTTCTAGGGTCTCCCAGTTTCTGTCTATGTGAAAGGCGTTGATCCACTTGAATGCATTTTAGCATAAAAGTTGGCCAAGTCAGTGTGTTGTCTTGGCGGGTGATGCCTCTGGAGAAGTGTCTGTCCCATGGGGGAGAAGACACAGCAGGGCCAGCTGAGGGGAGAATGCTGGAGACCAGGCATGAGGCATCATCTGAGATGAAGGCTCTCCTTTCCCTCAGTGCCCAACCTTCCCCCTTCCCCCCAGTGATGCTGTGAGTTCTGCAGAGGCAGAAGGTGGGATGGGGACACTGAGGCAACTCTCTGTGTACTAGGTGGCACAGGCTGAGCCACACAAATTCTGAAGGGACCTAGGGAGCAGACGTCAGTGATCCTACTCAGGAGCCAGTGAATGTACACTTTACTCTGACCTCTACAGTGAGGTCCCCAGTGAGGCTGCTCAGTGGGACTGCTCCTGTGGGTGGGCTCACATCTCAGCAGGACATTCACTCTCTTTGGCTCCCACTTGACACCTGCTGGTGCGCGTCATGGAGGCCTCCGGGTGCCTGGCTCCAAGAATCAGACATGGCGGCAACTGCCCTCACCTCCCAGGCCTAGCCAGCCACTGCCTGCTGTCCAGCTTCCGTGAATGCATGTGCACCAGCTCCTAGTGACAAAGCAGAGTCCCAGATGGAACGGACAGATTTGTGTACAGGTGGCGCTGAGTGAAGGCCACTTAGAGACCTCAGTGCTCCTCTATACCCCAATGTTCTTGCCCATCCCAGCCCTGCCTGAGACCTGCCACGCAGTCTGGGACTCTGCCGTCCCCCAGATAAACTTAATTTAAAGGTAAAGATGTTTTTCATAAGACACAAAATAATTGGTATCCTATTTGGTGTCATATTTGACTTAAAAATGTAAAGAAAAGTTTCTGCCTCCCAGACACTGGGTGATACTTACTGTCCCTCCCACTTTGTTTTCTCTTCTGTTCCACATTGATAGCCATACTGTAGAGCACGGGGCTACAGAGCGATTTGTGAAACACAGAACAATTCACGGCTAAGGCTAAGGATGAATCAGAAGGGAATCATACAGAAAAATCTAATCCTTGGGAAAATCACATTGATTTAGATGATCATTGGTTTTCTGTGATACTTTTTTTGTTTTTCTCTTCACTAAACAACCAAACCCCTAATTGTTAATACCATTAACTCAAACAAACGAGCACTCTGTGGTACTATTACATGAAAGCAAGAAGTCCACTGCACTAAAAATCACTCTACATTTATAAACCATGCACGATTGCCACATTGTCCATAATTGCAACATAGTATTTAATCTTTTCCTTTCTTTGTAGCCCCTCAGCAGTGCCAATGTGTCCATGTTATGTAGATGGCTGTGGCTTCCGCGTGCAGAGAAGAAGCTGACTGCATTCAAACTACAGTTAGAACGCAGCAGAAGAGGAAGGAGCCACAATGGAGATTTTCTCTCTTTTTTTTAAGATTTTATTTATTTATTTATAGATTTCTTTTTTTATTTGAAAGAGAGAGAGAACATGAGTGGTGAACAAGAGCACAAGAGAAGGGGAGGGAGAAGCAGACTCCCTGCCCTTCAGGGAGCCAGACTCGGGGCTCCATCCCAGGACCCTAGGATCATGACTGGAGTCTATAAAAAATTACTTGTAATGTGTAACGTTTCTATGTTGGACATATTCAGCACTTGATAGTTAATAGAAATCTTAATTTTGACAATCCGGTGGTTGTAAAATGTTGTGTTATTGTTTGAATTGTAGTTTTCCATAGCATAAGGTTAAACTTTATTTATTTATTTTTTTTAAAAGCAGACACTTAACTGACTGAGACACCCAGGGACCCCTATTTACTTATTTTTGGGAGAGAGAGAGGGAGAGGGAGCATGAGCAAGAGGAGGGGTAGAGGTCGGGGGAGAGGGAGCAAGAATCTCGAGCAGACTCCTTGCAGAGCCAACACGGGGCTCCATCCCAGGACCCTGAGATCACGACCTGAGCTGAAACCACGAGTCAGAGGCTTAACCGACTTACCACCCAGGGCAACAGGTGGAGATTTTCTGTTTCCATCAGACGCACTGATGACAATATATCCTGAACAGTGCTTAAAACATCTTCCTACTGGCCATACAGTGATCCGTTCAGCATGCCGGTCCTGTGTCCCCATCCTTCCCAGCTTGCTGTTCTGCCATCTCTGCCCAAGGCTGTGCCCAGTCACATTGAAAAACAAAACATAAATCCAATCTTTATTTTGTAATGAATGAATAAGTAGCCAAAATTTACCCAAAGCCAAACTGAAATTTGGCACAGCAATCTGACTATTAGATTTTACGTTTAGTATGGGAAATAAGAAACCTCGTGCACTTTTTTCAGGACTTCATAATTAAAGTTGATATAAATATACATTCACAGATTTTCATTTCCCTAAATAGAGTCACTAGAAGTAATTGTTCGGTGGCATGCCAGGACTCAACCCAGGGCACACTTCAGCAATGGGAGGTTTATTCTAATCATTCTCTCTTCTGATTTCTGGTTCTTCTCTTCTGACCTCCTTTGTTCACAGATGTATGCCAGTTGCTGTCTCTGAGGGGACAAAAGTCAGCAGACCTGCCCTGGGTCCTAGCTGTCAAGGAGCAGAAAGCTGAATTTATTACTTACTGAGGCAAGGGAGATCTGCGCCCTCAGACACACGTCCCCTGAGCAAAGTAGACTGATATCTTCATAGAGCGGGGCTTGGGGGTGGGCGGATTGGCAGAGGCTGCAGAAAGGGGGTCCACTAGCCGTTTGGCTGGTGCTCAGAGATGAGTTTATTGGCGTAAGGCTCTTCCCAGTTGGCTGACTTTCAGAAGTAAGAGGTTGCTAGTGGGGTTTTGGCTTCCAGAAGCATGTGTACTCTGGGGCAAGTGCTTGAGTACAGGGGTCTGAGTGGGATCTGGGGACGTCATTGGAACTGTGTGCCTGGGGTGGCAGCTCTCCCCTGCATGGCTGGGGCCCTGCTCGGGCTCTCCCTGTGGGTCTCTGTCAGCCCCCACTGATGGGGAGATCACCAACCACCATCCCGACCTCCACAGCAGGTGCTGGTTTTTCTGTAAGATGATGTTTCTTTGAAACTGACAGAGTATAAGGACATACTCATCAACATGATTTTATCCTGGTTTCGTCTTTGAACGATTTGTTGAATCATCTGAGAGAGTAGTATCTGTATGAAAGTATTTGTCGGGTGTTAAAATGGTACAGTATGAAAATGAGGGTGGCATCACGGAACTGATCTGCATGCAGGACAAAGAGCAGCAGCGTCTCATTCCCACGGGTTTGCCGAAAGGTCCTAGACCACAGTGTGGCCCCGCACTCCTCGGGCTGCAGGGTTTGCACCGGCGTGCCGTCTCAGCTAAGGCGAAAGGCAGATGTTCCACGCCCAGCTCTGGTGCGCACGTTCTGCATTTAGGAGCACTCTTCCTAGGGGCCTGTCCCGCCAGATCTCGTCTCTACCCCCAGGGACACTTGTAGCTCTAGAAGCTCTGTTTAGGGAGAAACCATCGATTGAGGGTATCCAAGAGTCATAAACTCGCCATGATCTGTTAGTGCCAGAGAAAAGGTCCAAGATCCTTCACATCGGCTGAGCTAAGGTTGTTCGAGAGCCGGACTGTACTGACTCTCCTTACGAAGTCAGAATCTCAGTAGCTTGTTTACAGTGGGGGGGGCATGAACGGTGAGAACAGAAACAAAGGAGAAAGATATATGTAGTCCAAAACAGTACGGAAGGAAAGTAGGCAAGGGGGTGGGGTGGGGAATCATGAGGAGCTTCTAAGAAATGCGGCAGCCTCGGTTGCGGCGGTCTCGGTCTCGCAGGGCAGCCGTGCCTCGCCGCGCTCGCTCCTTGCTTCTGCCGCGACAGAGGAGTACAAGGTAGTGGCTTAAACCCCTCTCCCAGCTCGGGACATCAGAACCCAAAATGGGTCTCACGGAGCTAAAATTGAGGTGCTGGCGGGGTTGCGTTCCCTTCTGGAGGCTGTACCAGAGCGTTTGCTCCTCCGCCTCGTCCAGTTTCTAGAGGCGGCCCACCGACTGAGTCTGCCCGGGCTGCGGGCGCAAGACACCCCAGACCGAGCAGCTCATCAGCAGCAGGAACTTACTGCTCCCTGCTCGGAGGCTGGACGTCCCATGTCAGGGTGCCAGAGGGTCGGGCTGGGTCACAGACGTCTCACGTCCCACAGAGCGGAGGGACCGCAGGAGCCCTGTGGCGTTCGTTCATAAGGACACAGTTCATCGTGAATCTGGGTTGGCCGGTGTTAGCAACTACCTGCACTCAGTGCCTTGCCCAGCGACTGGAACTGGAAGTAGTGAGTCTTTACTGAGAGAAGGATTCAGGGACACCTGGGTGGCTAAGCACTGTGACCTAAGCACCTCCCAAAGGCCCCACCTCCTAACATCATCACATCAAAATACAAATTTGGGAGGACACAAATATTCAGACCCCAGAACCCACACTCCTTGGCTCACAGCCCCTTCCTTCCACAAAGCCGGTGGTCCCATCGCTCGGAACGCGGCTTCCGTTGTGCATCTGCTTCTCTGATTCCGGCTTTCCTGTCTCCCTCCTCCACTGATAAGGACCCCTGTGAGGAGGCATCTCAAGGTCGGATGATAACAGCCTCGCTTCCATCTGCAGGCTCAGTCCCCTCTGCATGACATACCATGTCCCCCTGCTGCTTTCGTTCACTGCGCCAATGACTAACAGGTTGTAGAGGGTCCCTTAACTCTTGCGTGACAAACAACACTGTGTGTTATCGAATACCTGCTCCGGTCTACACTTAAGGAGGCCCTCCCGCTTATCTTTGTACTTAAACTATCATGGAGGTCTACTTTACAAATAGCCAATGTTCAAAGAGAAAGCTGGTTTTACCTTTTTTTTTTTTTTTAAGATTTTATTTATTTATTTGACAGACAGAGATCACAAGTAGGCAGAGAGGCAGGCAGAGAGAGGAGGAAGCAGGCTCCCTGCGGAGCAGAGAGCCCGATGCGGGACTCGATCCCAGGACCCTGAGATCATGACCTGAGCCGAAGGCAGTGGCTTAACCCACTGAGCCACCCAGGTGCCCCTGGTTTTACCTTATGTAGATCTGAGACCTTATTATTTGCTCAGGGAAGGGAAGAAAAGGGAAGAGATGTTTGCTTAATTTTGACTTATGTTCTAGTATCTTTTATATAAGGAATGGATATTATCCCTGAAATGGTATTTTGTTTAGAAAAGAAAAGTGAAATACTTTTCAAATGCTTGCTCCTTTGTTTCCTATCCCTAATGCATAGATGGGCATTAAAATTGTTTGGTGTGTTTTTAAAACATTGCTCTATTTATAACACCGTCCTAATGGGTGGACTAAATCTTTAGAATCCTCATTATTCTACAGCCAGAAGAGTGTTATGGGCCAACTTATGCCAGACAGCGTGGCTGCGTTAACATCTGGGATAATACTACCTGCAACCCTACATTTGGAGTCATAAAGTTGAAGGATACGGCTGTGAAGAGCCTTTTTATGACTGTGTTATACTCTAGCAAATTAATATTCGTGTGTTTCTTTCTTAGCGTTCTTCCTCTGTGTGTTTAGAACATTACCAGAGTCTCTCACTGTGTAAGTCTGATCATCTCTAAATGAAGAAATTACCACAATATGCAAGAACTTAAAGACAGTTCCCTGGAATGGACCCTGTGGCTCTGGAGAGTTTGAACAGGACAGGTGTCTGAGACCTACTTGTGGTCTACCTGAATACACCTACTGCTATGTCTCATAGACCTTTAACAATGCTAGGCGAGCATCGGCTACTTGAGTGACTGTGTCAACATGCCGAAAGGTGGACAGGCTTTCAACATATGTAAGAAGTCACTAGACGTCCTGGTTTGAGTCATCAAGTACCTGACAGACCTCCTTATCAGGTCAGGCACTGCTCCTTCATCGCACTGTTGTAATGATGTCCTTATTTGACATTCAGATATTTAAATCCCTTTTTAAAAATATTTTATTTATTTATTTATTTGAAAGAGAAAGAGCGCACAGAAGCAGGGAGCTGGGCGGAGGGAGAGGGAGAAGCCGGCTCCCTGCTGAGCAGGGAGCCCAATGAGGGGCTCAATCCCCGAGATCATGACCTGTGCAGAAGGCAGACACTTAACGACCAGGCCACCCAGGTGCCCCTAAACCCTTCTTTTAGTGAAGAGTTGTTAATTCTAGTTCCAGCTGTGGCAGGAGGAACTGAACACAGGTCGTCGCTAACATGGACAAACTTTGCCGACGGGAAATCCAGATTCTCGTGAGAGAGGCAGAGATCACACCTGTGAGCCAACCTAGACTCAGCAAATAGGGCACAAATGAATGAATGAAGGAGGGGGCTCTTGCCCTATGGCCACTCCCCCCAGACACGTCCATCACACTTTGCTCCTCCGCTCATGGGTCTCAGGCTGCTCAGCCCTTCCAGGTTATGACATTCATTAGGAAGTAACCGTCCTGTGTGGAAGTGGGCTCTTCAAGATGAGGCTCAATTAATGTTTCCGGACCCTGCCACACCCTCACCCGGGGCATCGTGTCCATCGAATGGCATGCAATTACATGCGTTTACTTGCCCTATAACTTCCTTCTTGAGATCCACAGGCCTGACTCACAAATGCAGGTGCCAAACCAGAAGGCACCTCAGAAGCTTTCCTGCACACCCTCACCCCCCACCTAGAGCAGCAGCCTCCCCAACTCCAGGCATGATGATGTACATGTTAATGAACAAGGAGCCTGCACATGATTTTCATCTCACCATTGGAAGAGGACGGTGGCTTTGGACATGGGTCAGTTGGGTCATTTAGTTAAAAGTAGGGGTTAATGAGAGCAAGATAGAGACCTGGGCCCCTTATGGCCAATTAACTCTGAGCAAAGAGAAAAACTCATTTCCGTGGTCAAAGCTACCCTCTTCAGCACAGTTAGCTATTCCATAAATGTGTGATGTTGACCCCAAAGGGGGACAGAGGGGAGAACTAGGGGCAGCTCAACCACACAGCCCCCCGGCCCCAAAAAGCAGCCGGCATCACACAGGTGCTCATGCACACACGGGGGCCCTTCCCCACTCAGGAATAACAGAGCCGAATCTCCGGGGCTGGAGACAGACCATCGTGTCCTTGAGCCTGGAATCCCAGTGAGAAGAGGCTTTGGAGGTCATGTTTCTAAACCTTTGGTTTCACTGAGACACTGATTTCACTGCTTCGTTGGTGACCCACAGGATAAACAGGCTTTTGGATAAAACTACTTTTAGTAGTAGGACTTTTTGCCACAAATAATTCAGCAGAATCCTAACCTCCCAGGTTTGTAAGGAACCCTCCAGGTCGCTCCCTTCAGTGAGCCGTCCAACTCCAACCCACCAGCAGACAAGCAGGTGCCCGATGTGTTCTGCATGGACCCCAGGCTGAGAGAGGCAGGAGCTCTCATATCAGGGAAACCCCAGTAGTTAGCTCAGCCCATGGGGGAGCTAACGTCTCTCCTCTGTGTCAGCATCTTCAGTGGATGAATTTTACACATGAAAATCCAAATCCACACATGGACACAGAGTGTTCCTGTCACAGAAGCCTCTGTGGTAAGATGCTAATGCAGTATTTTATCCAGATACGTGATTTCCTAACCCCCATGGCCACCCATTTCCAGGAACGCACCTGTCACAGAAGACGCAGCAGCCTGGACGCCGCCACCACCGGCGCCAGTGAGTCCTGCCTGCGTCCTGCTAGGGCAGGTGGACCTCTGGGATGCTAGAGCATCTCTGACATGTAACTTCCTTCGGTCTGAGTTTGTAGTCACTACACACCAGGACCGGACACACAGTGGAGATGCCAAACTGGGGCTAGCGGAGGTGCCCCCGCGGGCTCCTGCAGAACCCCTGGAAGGTGTTCTGGGGTTTCAGGCCATGGCCACTGCACGGCAGTATTGTGTTAAGCCAAGCTCTAGTTCCCGTGAAGGCTGTGGGCTCTGACCCAGCAGACCTATAACCGTCTGCCTACATGTATACGCTGTGTAACCACAGGCACCAGTGACATGTAAACTCTTGAGCATCTAAACATTGGTAACGTTCATTAAACTCAGAGCAGGCCTGTTAGACAAATGGCCTCAAAGACTTCAGGGGCATAAAGACTGTAGGAACATTTGTTAAAACTCATTATTCTGGGCCCTGGCATCAGAAGTCTTACTTCCTTGGATCTGAGGAAGAGTCTAGAAATGAGAATTTTCAGCAAGCTCATTATTTCAATCCGATACTAGCTGTCTTGCAAACCACCCTTTGGTAAACTGTGTTCTAAGTCAGGTTCATGTTTTTCTTTGCTAAAAATTTTGCACTGGAGTCAGCTTTAAAATTTAATAAACTGAGTCGGGGACCCTAAAATTATTGTGTTTCTTCTAAATATTTCTAAATTCCAAAGATCAAAATATACGTGAATTCATAATTCCTGATTTAGACAAACAAACTAACAAACAAACAAGAAACTAATGAAGAAAATGACATTCTCGTGTGCCTGCCTTGCTGCGTCCTGACGACTGCCTGCTACAGATGGGAACTCCCCCCGGGTTTTCGAGGGAGCTGCGTGCATGCCCACTAGGGAATGATGACAAACTGTAATTGGCTTGAATTAAAGCCGATTGTAAAAATTAAAGCTTTAAAATTAAAATTTAAAAAATTTAAATTTAAATTTAAAAATTTAAGATAAAAAACAAAAAACAAAACCAAAAAACTAACGCCTTTGTAAAAGGCTTGAATTAGCATGGATTCGCCACAAAGCAGAGAGCCACGCGTGTTCCGTGTGACGGGCGTTGAAGACGGGCCTGAGCCGTGCCCATCGCTGCAGAGCTCAGAACCACTTGGAAATAAGACCAGGCCAGGTCCCAGCCAGAGAGGTGTGAGGCCAAGGGTCGTTTGCTGCGCTTTTCTCTTGTGACACATGGAGTGTTTTCTGGTTGTCTCTAATGCAGTCACTAAAGAGGACTTGAGAAGGACCAGAGACCCAGGCTGGTCTGGAAGGACCCCCAGACTCCCCAGCCACGTCCCTCCTGCTTACCTGCCCCCACACCCCTGAGCCCATTCAACCCGTCATCTTGTCTTCCTGTAGAGCTTCATACATTGAGACAGACACGAGCTTTCCCTTTCTCTGGGAAAAAATAATTAAAAAAAAAAAAAATTCTGCCTTGCTCTTCCACAACCAATGGAGGCCACCAAAGTCCGTTTCCCACCAGGAACTATGGCCCCTCCGCCTGCACGGACAGCTGGCATCCCTTTGCGGCTCCTGGAACAGTCGGGGGGTGCACAAGTCTTCTCCCCTTCTAGATGCAGAAATTTTTGAAGTCAAAGAACATGTATTTTCATCCTTCAGGTCCAATTCTTGAAAAATATGAAGCTGTCCATAAATATTTGCTGGATGAAGTAACCAATAAATGATTCCCTCATTTTCGCTACTTAAGCCTTTAAAATGACATGAGATGAGAAGGTAATTATCACAGGTTGCCGCACCCGCTCATTCCACACTTCCCCCATAACACCAGTGCGGACATCCTCTCACGTCTGACTCTCCTCTCCCGGGTTTTCTCAGGAATTTCCCAAAGGAACCAAGAGCTCCTTAGAGAAATAAACGTTTCTTTTTTTTTTTCCCTTTCAGCTAAGCACTTTTCTCTGCTGCAAGAAGCATTGTGCGTTGATCCCGTCTCTAATATGTGAGGAGGTAATGGTGTCTGACTCCCTCTGGAATGGAACTTCAGTTCCAAAGGTTTTGAAGGGAAATGAGAGGCAACTGATCTTGGGCCAAGTATTTATCCTTTATGAAATGAGGTGAAATGAGGCAAACAATTATGGAATTAGCTAGGAAGGGAATTTAGTTTCATAATAAAATTACTCAAGTTACAGATAATATTAATTGTGAATAATTAAACTCAGGATTTGCCGTTTCCTTAGCGTCGTGATGAGCAGAGAGGAGAGCTGCTCTCCGGCTCATGGGAGTGATGTCAGCGGCTCTGCTCCATTCTCCTCCCCTTCAAGGCTTCACCGTCGGCAGTGTGGGAGACATTGCTCTTACGTCAGAAGCCGAAAGATTTAGACTTTCTGCTCAGTGAATATTTACTGGATGGATAAATAAAACACTTTAAACCTACATAAATATCACTTTAAAACCTCTTTATTATTTCCTACCAATGACTCAAACTGAAGTATTTGACGTTTGTCTGAAGATTTCCAAGTATAGGGTCTTTTTTTTTTTTTTTTTTGAGAATAAAGTATGAAAGTAACTTACACTGATTCTGAAGATGAACTAGCTCTATTTTTCTGCATTCAAGTACAGGGGACATTCAATGATCACAATGGGGTGTCTCACAAATTTGGGTACTTAAAATAATTTTCTCTGAGCGTTCACTAAATGTTCAACAAATGAAAGCTCACATTATGCATTTTTTTTTTTTAATTAAAAGTCCCAGGAAGCCTTTCTAAACAAGAGTTTGTTGATTGACTCTGATTCCAGCTCGTAACAGCCCCCTCCATCACCCACGTCAGCTCCTCCATCCATCTCCTTCTCTGGGGATAACCTGGCACAGGTGAGCAGAGAGGTGACCTTTCCTATTGCTGTGCGCACGGTAAGCGAGAGGTCCCATGGCCTGCGCCAAGGATAGCTCATATGCCGCAGACCTGATGAAGCTCAGCCCGGACGCTACCCCAGCACACTAATATGTTTGCTAAACTGATCAATAAGAAGATTGATAAGTCTTCTACTAGGTTAAGTTAATCTTCTTATTGATCAGCCTCACAAACATATTGCTTTCCTTGGGCAGCCCGCCCTGCAGCTCCTCTCCCCACCCGGAGCCCTGGTTGTCTGGTGCTATCAAGAAGAGAAATAGAACAACATTTTCTACATTAAATGCTGCCATTACATCAGGATCATCTCTGCCAGCAACAAATATTTCCTAGAGTAGAGGATTTATAACTGGTGGGCGCCTGACTAATTTTTCTGTGGGTTAGAATATTGATAATGATCTGGGCTCTTCCTCGCTCACACTTAGCAGGTAGATTTTAAAGTAATAGTGGTTATAAATGGAATGTAGTAAGTGCATCTCCAGCAACAGTGCCTGGAGCAAAGATCCTTAAAAATAAGACAAACAAAGCAAACAAAGTGTACACCCAGTCTTCCCATTTCACTCTTTTTCTTATTAAGGGAGGATTAAAAGTAGGGTGGATGGAAGGAGCCTGGCAGGCTGGACAGGAGCGCCAGGGGAGTGCACTGATGGCAGACAAACCCAAGAAGAAGACTTACTGTGGGAGCTCAGTGGGGTCAGGGCACGGCTCCGGTGCAAGCCGCTTCACTTCCCATTACCTTGGCGAGTCCCTCTGTGACCTTGGGCAGTGATCTGTGCTCCCAGATATTTTGAGAATGAATGACAGTAAGCTTCCAGAAAGCTCTATGGCAAAGAAAAGTTGAGGCTGAAAACATAAAGCATTGTGGTCGGATGGAAGAAGGGTAGGTTCAATGCCCAGGTGCTGTCAGAGCCCAGATATTGTGGGTCACCTGCCAGGCTGGGCGTGGTAGGAGGGACCTACAGCCGGTGTCCAGAGGGCTCCACAGAATCACAAGGAAGCAATGGTGCTGGGGACTTTGAGCAGAAGCTTTAAAGCCTCCGGGAAGCTCTGGAAAGTATGGTGTCAGGTAAAGCCAGAGGAATGTGGTATTTCAGGAGCTACAGATCCAGGGGTTATGCCCCATGGCCGGAGAGCAGCACAAACAGCCTTCAAACACAAGAGGCCCAGCATGGCCTTGGGGCAGACCAGCCAGTGAGGGGTCACTCACCAGGTCAACTGAGTCTGATGGCAGTGTGTGCGAGTGGACAAGCCACCTTGACAGAAAAATATGACTTCTGGTTAGTGGGTCGTATATTGGGGGAAATTATTGCATTTCATGTATAAGCAAGGCTATTGTCTAAATGGGAATTAGAGTCTCCAGGAAAATGCTTAGTCAGCAAATGGGGGACAGTTTTTGACCTCCCCCTCCCCCACCAACCTTCCTTGACTCCTCCACCCTGCACTTCTCCACTGTGACGGATCCATGCCCTCCGTGGCCCCCATCAGCTGATTTTGCTCTGCATCGCCCTACTGGCTCTACGGGTCTACACGCTACTACTCATGTGGCTATCTCTGAGCACCTACATCATGAGTTCTCCAATCAGTGTCTCTTTAGCCTGTACGTTCCCCACCTTTACACAGCACACACAGGGGAGGTCAGTATGTGCTGACTAAGATTTGAATCAGGTGAGACAGGCTCAGCCCAGATTCTTCCCTGGTTTTCTCCAATCTCTGTGTGGTCAACTCGACTTCAGCTTTCTATATTTGCTTTACTGAAACTGAGTATTGATATCTTGATATTGATGCGATTTCGTACAGGCTACTGTGCCTTCAGTCCACCTTTCATATTTTATACTAGAAATTCCTCAATCAAAAATTATTATCAGTGTATTATTGGCATCACCCGTTCCTCAACTTGGTCTTTCCTAAGGCCCAGCTGGGAAGAGGGCCACCATGTTCCACACAGCACAAAGGAAGAGTGGGAAGTCTTGCTCAAGGTCCCAGCCCTTGGGGGAAGGCAGCAGATTATAGAGGAAGCTGTGTCCCCTGCTCTGTGCCCAGCGTGAGGTACTGAAGAGAAACAGATGAGTTCCTTGAGAGTGCGGTTCCAGGCAGCTCCTCTGACCTTCATGGTCAGAGTCTTAGAACATCGAGAATAAAATCAACACAGGGAAGGTTCTGGAACAGCACCACTGGGGCTTGTGCACAGGTTCCATCTCAGGCGGGTGAGACTTCACACTGTGGTTTATAATCAAGCAGGGTGCCATGAATCAGAAATCCTCGCGATGTCTGGGACCATGTAATCAGAGTTCCAAAGTGGGAGACATCACATCCAAAGCATTTGATGACAGAGAGAGGGAGGTTCCCTTAGCTCTGCCTTGGTTTCCTTCCTGAGTGATGAATACAGATTCCTTTCAGCAGGGAAAAGTCTCCACGTTATTAATTAGGACGGAAGCCAGAAGCAGTGGTTTAGGACCGAGCTGCTGGGATTTACCATTCACAGATGGAAGGATACGGCAGTTGCTTGAGGGCCCTCGCCATGGATGAAGCTCTGCCAGCTTTCAAATTCCAGATACTTCCATTCTATTTCACTCAGTCTCCATCGATGCAATGATCTTGTCTTACCCCAGGATCTGACAAAGCATGGCTCTGAGAACAAGGATGACTTCTGACCCTCGCACCAGATTAAAAGAAAGGTGGACATCAACAAGAGGGAAGATGGAAGTTGCTGTCAGTGCCTGAGTGGGTTTGAGCAATGTCCACACGACGTTTGCCTTTCCCACCTCTGTGCAAGGAGCTGAGCTTCTCATCTTTCCCTGAAGGCCCGCTGAAGCTCCCAGTTTCAGAGGAACATGTCCAAGCAAAATGGCACAGAGTGAGTTACTTAAAACTAGTCTTCGTGATAGATCCCTGACTTCTTTGTGACTCTTTTGAGTGACAGGCAGGTCCCTCTCTCCCTTTTATTTCTGCAAGTTAACTGAGGTTTCTGTACTTTTTGCTGAAAAGAAAAAAAAATTCTTCTTCTTGGCACTCTGGGAAATCTTTCTGCACAACATTTGCAACCTAGAGATTGAGCATTAGTCCTTTTTACTCGTCTTTTGTGGAATATCAATACTTTATTCTGAATATGAGATATCCCCGGTGAACCAAAAGTGAAAAAAAAAATAAAAAGAAAGAAAGAAAGAAAGAAAAAGAAAAAAAACCTCTCCCTCTACTGTCAAGAGAAAAAGAATTCTGGATCTTTCCAGGGCAAATGTTGGATGTGATCCTCTTATTTTACGTTTGGATAAATTCCCACTTCAAGAAGAACTATTTTCCTTTGAAACCACTGTTATGCAGACACATACCAAAATCACTCAAAAGGAGTATTTTGCATGGGAATAATGTGATGTACTTAATGTATTCTGACATTCACCAACATGCTGGACTCCAGATTCCTTTCATGTCTATGTGTTGTTCTTCCTATATATTGGCATTGGACACCTGTCCTTAATCAGTACTTAATCTTAGATTTGTGGTTCTCTGCAAGGCTGACTTTGCCAACCACCCCCCCCCACCATGAGGACATGTGGCAAGGTCTGGAGATATTTTGGTTTGTCACATTGAGCAGGAGGGACCACCAACAACTAGTGGGTGGGTGCGACAGACGCTGCCCAGCATCCTATGATGCACAAGATGGCCAGCTAAAACAAGGAATTATCCAGCTCCAAATGTCCGGAGTGCCAAGGACAAGAAGTCCTGACTTCATTAATAAGGACAGCTCGCCAAACAGCTCATCAAAATATTCCATCTGCTACAACTTACGGTTTCTAAGTTCATTTCTAAGTTCATGACTTTGGAATACATGATAAACGTCACATGTCTGCACCCCCACATACTGTATTTTCTAATTTAGTCATCCAGATGGTGGATATGCAGTGTCCACTGCTGAGGCATTCCCTTGGGAGAGGTGGCTGAATACAAATGCACTTAACAATCACTAACCTGGTAGACATGCCATGGACAATCCCCAGAGAGGGGAATGGAAACAGTAGCTTAAAGAATATCCATAGGAAGTTCTAAGTTAGAGATAGGCAGGAAATGGGAGGGACCCAATGGGGAAACAAAAGGATGAAAGTTCCAACACATTCATGTAATGATGACTGAAGACTATCCCCAAACCAGTCTCTAGAACAAAGATCATGGAGGTGAGGATGTTGCTGCTCAAAGAAAAAGAAGGAAGAGGAGGAGAGGGAGTAGGAGGGGGAGGACAGGGAAGAGGAGTGGAAGGGGGAGGGGGAGGGAGGGGGAGAAGAAGGATTTCATTGTGAATGATCCAAATAGAAAGAGACTGTTGAGGGAAAAAATAAATAAATAAATAAAAGAAATGATGTTAAAAAAAAAAAAAAAAAGGAAAATGTTCCTAAGAAGGATTTGGATTATCGTTAAAGTTAATGAGCTAGACAAAAACCTCAAAAGAATAACAATTAAATCTTGCTTTTCAGTCTAGAAGCAGTGTTAGGAAGAAAGACATGGCTTCACCTTGATTTGAACTCACTGGCATCACAGGTCTGTGTCGCATGTGGCTACAGAGAGCAAAGACTCAGTCGGGTCTCCAGATGTAGAGAGGGGTCTACAACATGTACGGTGTATGACTCTCTCTCTATCTACTATGTAGAAATGGGTCTGTCACACAGGACTGGTGAGTTCATACACAACATGAGCAAACAGATTCCATTTCTTACAAACACAGAGATTATATGGAATAAGTGCACCGTGTTTGCCGAGCATGTGGTCATCATGTACTTGAGGCAAAAGGTTCTCACGGTTAGCTGCAGAGGCAGAAGGTTCTCGCGGTTAGCAGCAGAGGCAGAAGGTTCTCGCGGTTAGCAGCTGAGGACCTTTAGAAGCTTCTAGTTTCATCGTCAGCTCCATAACAAAAGACAGACCCTGAAAAGTCACAACATAAACACAGCCCTGAACAGCGCATTCTCTCATTTCTGCTGCTGGAGCCATACAATGTGGATATTCTTTATCTTTGTTTTTCTATTTCCCAACAAAGGTAACTCTCCAGAAGAAGGTGGAAGAGCTTTGGATGGATTTTTATCTCTGACATATGGTGACTGAGTCTATCTGTGCATGTTCTCAGCTCTGAAAAGAAAAAAAAAAATGGTTATTCCTGTGCTTTCAGAATGAACAAGGGAAATGTAAGTCTATATGTGGTAGTTGAGTTGCAAGGGTGGCAGATGTCCTGGGTAAGCAGGTAAGGAGGGGGTGTCAGGATGAGATGGTAGAGTAAAATTGATGGTGAATTTAGATCAGCATGGATGGGAGGATGGTCAATCCAGGATGGGGTGGAAAACTGATATAAGATCATGGAGGAAAAAACATTGAGAAATGCTGGGCAGTAGGCATGATCTTGAGCACCTGGACCATGGAGTCCTTAGACAGAAATAATGAGGTGTAGTCTTTTGGGATCTTAAAATGAAATACTTCACTCACTTCACTTCACTTAGGTTGGGAAGACTTTATTTTTTTCCTGAACACACTGGGTAATAAGAGAGTGAAAGTTCACAATCAGATCTGAGCCCTAAAAAGTGGACTTTGGTGGTATTCTCTATATGAAGGAGGAGAGTACATGGGCTGTGGGTAAGAAGTCTCAGTGCTTCTCAGTGTGAGGATCCCAGAGGTCCTGGGGGTTATGGATGCCAATACTGGAAGTTTTAAAATAAATTAACAAGATTAACCAGTTGGTGGCATAATGGCTATGTCTGCATGCTGAAAGAGTCCAATATAAAAGAGGTGACAGGTGATGGTGACACCACATGGCCAGGACTAAGAATACAGGGGAGCAGTTGCTGGGGATGTGGGATAGGGCAGAAGAGGGTGTGGTTGGTGTGGTTGGTGTGGAAAGTGTGGATTGTGGATCGCAGCTGGCTGTGGAAAGTGGGGAGGCCAGCAGTCTGCTGGATGATGGCACCTTGATATTAGAAAAGCACAGAACTGCCACACTCCCTGGCTCCAGGATTCCCCAGCCATGCTATATTCTGTAGGCATGATGCTCCTCAGCCTTAGGTGGCCCAGGAAGGACTCCCTACTAGCAGTTTCAATGAGGTTGTAAATCAGTGCAAATAGCTACCTGCATTCAAAAATATCCTTCCTACTTTTGCTTGACAGATGGCAATCAGTATCAGACCACACCTACAAACCTCCAATCTTCACCACAATTGTCTGGACTACTGTCTCCATCTTTCACTTTACATTAGCTGAACACACACAGTCGCATAATCAACTTCAGGACTGAGGTGGGAATTCCTGACCTGTTTAGACACACCCTGACCTCTCAGCTTGGAGAGCTTCCTCTTCCAACATTTGCCCAGGTAGGTCGGCTGGGCTTTGGCCAGTTGACCCATGGGAATTCAAGCAAGCCTTTCAGAAAAATTCTTCCCCAGGACATTTGTTTCCACCAGCCCATTCCCACCACCCTCCTCCTTTTCATGTGTCTCCCTGGGTCTCTTTCCTTCAATATCTTTCAAGAAGCAGATCAAAACATCTCTACAAAGACGTGATGCAGGGTTCTGTAGGGTGACATCCACGGTGAACTCAAGGGGCAGCTGTGCATTCCCAAGGAGGAGAGTCAGATAGCAGTGGTAGTGGTGACTTCTAAACCAAGTCAGGCAGTGGGTACTTCTATATTCCAGACCAGCCAACTCAGGAGCCTTCCTCTGCATTTCCTCACCACTCCTGCTTCCTCCTACCAGACCACCTCATAGTGTTGGTTTCTGCATATCTGTCCTCAAAAGCAGGAGATCATTGAGACTGGGAACACAGCCTCAACCTTTTTCATTTCCCCAGCAAACATGGCTTAGTAACTATGCTAAGACTTGCCTCTGTCATTTAAAAGCTCCCTTCCCTTCCCTCTTGCTCTCAGCCTCCTCCACACATCCAAGTGTCCAGAGGCAAACAACTTCATGCCCTCCTGATCTAACTGCTGTTTTTGCCACATCCACATTAATCTAAGTAGTTGCCTCATGAAATCACAGACTATTTGACCTAGGGAAGTATTTATCCAGACCTCATCATGCATGGCTACCCCATATACAAAATAAAAAGGCAGCTGCTCTTATCATATGAGGAGAGGGTCTCAAGTTCCTAGACACCTCCCCTAGGTCACCTCCAAAGAAAGTCAAGTTCTGTGAACTATAGATTAAAGTCCCCCCACCTAAGCCAGTCTCACTTTACAAATGAGAAAACAAGGACCAATATATACCAATAACATTCTCTATACATCTAAGTCTCTGAGCTGCTTCTCTGTCCATGCCATAGTAAACATGCATATCTTATAAATACATGTGGAAAAAAATGTCTCAATTAGTTTCATGAACCAACCACTGGCAAGTTAGTAAAGGATGTGACTCAGAGCTTTGTATCCATTCTGTGACTTGGCTGCTGCACAGAGGATGTGTTATAATATTGACTGGCACCAGCTAATAAACAGCATTAT
Source organism: Lutra lutra (assembly GCF_902655055.1). NCBI lineage: Eukaryota > Metazoa > Chordata > Mammalia > Carnivora > Mustelidae > Lutra > Lutra lutra. The sequence continues at coordinate 2,366,838 of NC_062282.1, forward strand.
GGAAATAATGCAACCATAATAAATGAGATTGGAGTCAGACCAAGAGACTTTGAAAATAAATACTTTAGTAATTATGGTCCTATCTATAAATATAATGGACAAGGCAGAGAAGCAATTTCTAATTTGTGATATTGCTATGATTTATACATGAAACCACAAGCAATAAATCCAATGAAATTATGTAAACTATGAAATCTTGCTCACAATATGGTGTTAGTTTTACATTTAAACGTTATAAAAATAAATTGTGTAAATTTCCGGGGGGGGGTGGGGAGAAAGAATAGGTAAGGCATGACAGGGATCTTAGTGAATTATACATACATAATGGGATATTAAAAAGCACAGTTGTATAAATAAAACATGATTGCATTATTCTCTTTGCCATCCCAGTTAAATAAAATTGGAACTAATACTCATTCTCCAGGAGAGCCAAACTCAAACACCTGCTGAAGTTGAGGGCCGGTTGGTTTCCTGGATCTGCACTTCAGTGCATGGCTGGTGTTTGGAAGGTGATCAGGAAGTGCTGGCCTTGGCCTTCTGCTGATACATCTATTCCAGGAACACACTGGATATCTTGCAGTAATGAAGACCATACTAAGGCAGAATCAGCAAGGTCACAAGCATCCCCAACAAGAATACCCACTGAGAATGAAAAGATCAAGAGCTATTACAGGATGAGAGGAGAAGATGGCTTGGCTCACACCTGCTATGATCTCAGTAACATAATTTAGGTGGCCTACTATGGCCAAGATAAAGCTGGCCAGTCTCCCAATTCTTCTCCGAATACAAACTCATTAATTAATCTCTATCTACATCCATAACATCTTACTCAAGCTTATAAAGTTCCAAATGTGACAAGTGCAGGCAGCTTTCAATCTGCAGGTACAGCACTGTTGCTGCATTCAGCCTTGGGTCTGTCTGTCCACAAAGCATGTCTACCTGGGTGTCCACCCCAGCCAACATAACACCCCTCCCTTCACTTCCCAGAAAGCAGCCATGTTTCTGAATGATGCTTTATATTCCTTCCAGGTATGCAAGTTATTTGGTTTGTTAAAATCTTGGCACTCAAACCAATTAACCTGTTGAGTATTCCAAAATGTGCCACAGCTAAATTTTAAGTGCTTCTCAGCTGGAAGTCAAGAGAGTGTCCTCACTGACCTCACCAATCATACTATCTTCCACCACAATCCATATTAAGCAGGTCTAATGGGCCAGGACTTACATGTAAGTAACATGTGTGAATTCTGTGATGTTCTCTGGAGCCAAGAGTGTCTTGGTCTGGTCTTGAAGATATAAACATTTTATACAATATGTTTTCTTCCCATAAGCCAACTATTTCATCTTCTACTCAAACACAGAAATCTATAACATGAAAGAAAACTAGCCATGTTGGTCCCTCCAAAAGAGAGAATTTCTGTATGTTGTACTTTATTGGAGAATGAAGAACTTTTTAAAGCAAAACCTGAGCAGTGCACAATTTTACCCGACCCACTGAATTTAGTACCTGAGTTACCTGTGGGAACAAATAGTCCAGTGTGAACTCAGTAAAGCACACAGTTGAATATGGTTTTCTGCCTCAGAGAATTCACATGTGCCAGCAGAGAAAGACTCTTACAACCTACCTCTTCAAAAATGTTAATTTCCTTCTACCGTCTCTGCTTAAACTTTATCTCACCGCAGGATTCCATGACTCGGTTCATTCTGTTCCCTCCATCTAGAACGTTCGTCTCTTACCTGCCCTGTCCTCACATATGTTACCTGATCTATCTCAAATGTCTCCAATACTCTCTTAACTATAAACTCTCCTTTCACTCTTGTTTGAACATCTGTGGGATTTTGTATTTTTCTAGAGTATCATACTCTGCTTCCACTAAAAGCATTTCTATTCAGTTTTGACATCTTCATGAGCTAAAACCAGCTTATGAAGGAGATGGTGAGTTGAATGGTTGCTGGGTGAGACAGGAAGGGGGTACTGATTGAGCAGGTGTTAGCCACAGGAGTCAGGGTAAGAGAGGTAGAAGAAGTACTGAAAGTAGACACCCAGCCATGAAATCCAAAGGAAGCACAAGACACAGAAACAGGAATGAGCCAATAAGATCCAGACTTGGCTGAGCCCAGGAATGGAATGGAAAACAAGGACACAAAGAAGGTTATGAAGCAAAAGGTCTTCTGAGACCATGTCTTAAGGTTTCCCATGTGATTTATTAAAATTTGTTTCTGACATTGTGGAACATGAGTGGGTCATCCTGCTTTACATCCACGGTCAAGCTGGGAATATCTCCCTTTTTTCCCTTAATGTTGCAATAGCCCACAAGCTTTGGAAGGATGAAAACTCTGCTTTAGGTGGATAGATATGTAGTGGTACCTCAATGTTAGTTTACAAGAATTTATAGATAAACTCCACATTGTTCAATAACTGGTATATTTTGTGAGGACTTGTCTATGTATTCAGTACAATTTAATTTTTTCTACCAACCTGGGTCTGTAAGAAACCTCCCATGTTTCTAGGTGGATTGTAGTGGGTCATAAAAGCCTGTATTTCATGATAACAATAAAAAATAATGAGATAAATGTGAAAAATCATACTTTAAAGGTATTTGAGAACTGTGAGCCCACTAAGGATGAAATGAACCACATCCTAGACAGTGAAGGAACTGCCCTCAGTGATTTGGTACAGACTTGTCTCTTTTCTCTTAGGAGCCATGAAGCCCCGGCCAATGCAAAGGACTATGTTGGGGTGAAAAGAAACCACAAGAAAGGAGTAGATGAAAGGAGTTTTGGAGTTTACACAGGGCTTAGGATTCTTCACTTTCCCAACAGCAAATCTCATACTTGGTAGGGCATTGGACAGACTACTCTGAGAATGCTACCTGAGTAGAGGCATTCACTTAACACTGGAGAAAAAGCTTCTCTGGACACACCTTGTCAAGGCCTCAAAAAGAACCAAGTGGTTTTATACTTAAGCATAGACCAGAAGCAAACCCAACACCATTTGGAGGAGTACAACATAATCCGGCAACAAAAAAGAAATAAATCACAATATCTGATACTCAATAGTTAAATGCCAAACATAAAAAGAAATAGGAAAAAATGACTGCTAAGTAGGGGAATAATTAATTAAAAAATCAGAATGATAATATGATGGAAGACAAAGACTTTGAGATGGCTATGAAAAATATGATCATAGAAGTTAAATATATATGTGCTACATATATATTTATATAGTTATATTATACTTATTATATATAGACAGAGCAACAGAATGTCCACAAAAGGCATATGTAACTGCCGTATATGGAAAAATATCTGAATGAAAAATACCTTGTGTTGGATATGTGAGTGTATATATCACACACACGTGTCATATATATCATATATTCATATTATATGATCATATAATTACATATTAATTGTGTATCATTATATACTATAATATATATAATCTCAGAAATAAAAAACAAACAAAAGTACTTGAAGAGTACTTTTATATGAAGTACAAATACTTCACATAAAATATATGAAGTACATATAATAAAAGTATAAATATGAAGAACAGATATTAAAATCATATTATATTATTATATAATTATTTATTAATTGCATATATTATTACATATTATAATATATATATTCTCAGAAATAAGAAACAAATAAAGTATTTGAAAATATTGTGGTCAAAAATTTCTAAATTTGATGAGGTCCATGAATCCACTGATTCAGCAAGTTTTATAAATCCAGAAAAATAAATAAATAAATAAATACATAAGGAAACCACACTACAGAATATCATAATCAAAATTCTGGAAAAGTAATAGGGAGAAATTGGTAAAACCAGCCATAGAAAGGAAAAAGTTACACTGCATAAAGAGGGGCAAATATAAAGGAAACAGCAGAATTTCTTCAGACACCATGCATGTCAGGCACAGTTAAACTATCTTTTGGTACCAAAGGGATGGGGGAGGCTGTCAACTGAAAATTCTTTACCCAGTAAAAATATCTTTCATGACTAAAAGAGAAATACAGACTGATTAGATAAGCAGAAGGTGGGCATTCTTAGGAGCAGCAGACAGGCACAACAAAAGTATTGAAAGAATTTGCTTAGGCAGAAGGAAAAGGATTCCAGGTAGAAATTTCAATCTGTATAAAGTAATAAGGGCATCAGAAATGATAAACACATCTATAAATATATAAGACACTCACTCATATTTTAATAGATTTAAAAGATAATTAATTGTTCATAAAAAATAAAAACAGGGTATTGTGGGTTTTATACTATATGTAGAATTAAAATGTGTGATAAAAACAGCATGAAGAAGAGAGGATGTAGATATCCTATTATGAGGTCAACCAATTGGAACTACTTGATATTTATAGCATTCCTCATCAAGCAACAGTAGAATATACATTCTTTTCAAATGCATATTTTACATTCACTAAGATAGACCATATTCTTAGAAGGAAAATAAGACAAAATTTAATAGGGCGGAAATGAAGCAAAGTATATGCTCTGACCACAATGAAATTAAGCCAGAAATAATTAACAGAAATATATTTGGAAAAATCCATAAATATTTGGAAATGAAACAGCATACACCAATATGAATGTAGGTCAAAGGAGAAATTAAAAAATCATCTTTATCTGAATAAAAATGAAAAAGCAGGGGCACCTGGGTGGCTCAGTCAGTTGAGCATCTGACTTTATTTCTGCTCAGGTCATGATCTCAGGATTATGAGACTGAGCTCCATGTCAGGCTCTGTGTTGGCTATGGAGTCTGCTTGGGATTCTCTCTCTCCAGGCCACCTGGTGTCTTAGTCAGTTGGGTGTCTGCCTTAGACTCTGGTCATGGTCTGGGTCCTGGGACCAGGCCCTGCATCTGGCTCCCTGATCAGTGGGAGTCTGTTTCTCCCTCTCTTACTCTCACTGTTTATGCTCTCTCTCTCTCTCTCTCTCTGTGAAATGGACAGGTAAAACCATTAAAAAAGAATTATCTCTCCCTCTGCCCGTCCCCCTACTCTCATGTTCTCTTTCTATAAAAAAAAAAGAAAGAAAGAAAAGAGAAAGAAAGAAAGAAAGAAAGAAAGAAAGAAAACAAAGAAAGAAAGAAAGAATCATATCAAATTTGTGGAACACATGGCTTCTAATGCTTATATTAAAAATAGGAAATGCATAAAATTATTGACTTTAGTATCTACCTTAAAGATCTTGGAAACAACAACAGTAAAAAGAGCAAGTGATACCCAATGTAAGCAGAAGAAAAAAAAATAAAGATGAGAGCAGAAATCAATGAAATAGCAAAATTAGAAACAAATCAGTGGAATAAAAATTTCATTATATGAAAATATCAATAAAATTTTGGTAAACCTTTGGCCCAACTGAAAAGGAAAACAATAGAGAGGATACAAATCACTAATATCAGAAATGAAAGAGAAGATATCTTTATAGATGATATATAGAAAAATAAAAGTATGTTAGGGAATATTAAGAACAAATTTGTGCTTGTTAATATGACAACCAAACAGAAATGAAGAAATTTCTCAAAGAAAAGATAAATTTCCTCAAGAACATAGAGTACATGAATAGCCCTATAATAAATAAAGAAATTGAGTATGTATTTTAAAACCTTTCCATAGATTAAAAATCTATGTTCAGATGGTTAGAATAATGAATTACATCAAACATTAAAGGGAAAAAAATAATACCAATCCAACACAAACACTTCCAGAAAATAAAATAGATGGAAATGCTTCCTAACACATTTTATGAAGCTAGCATGACCAAGACACCAAAAGCAAGCAAAGACATTAGAAGAAAATAAAAGTCTTACCAAAACTTTTAACTGATTCCAGAAATATATAAAAAAGATAATACTTTGTAACCAAGTGGGGCTTACCTCAGAAAGTCCATGTTGTGTTAACATTTGAACATCAGTTAATGTAATTAACTATATTAACAGACTAAAAAAATTTTTTTTAATCTTATATGATGTTCACCTCAATAAATGCAGAAGAGAGTTTGACAAAATTCAACATGAATTTATGACTTTTTTAAAAAGAAGCTCACAGAAAACTGAAAGCAGAAGATAATTTCCTCATACAGACAAAAATATCTCAGAAAACTTAGAAGGGAATTTCTTCAGCCCCCTCAAAAAGGGCATCTATGAAAACCTATAACAAATGTCCTAAGTCTTAGTGAAAGAGAATATTTTTCACCCCTAGGTGAAAGAAGACAAAACTCTTTGCTCTTATCATGTCTTACTCAGCATTACATTAGAGATGCTAGCCAGTCAACAGGGCAAGAAAAAGAAATAAAAGTGTCTTCACAGACACTATAATGATTTCTATAATATTCCTAAGGAATTTACAAAAAAACCACAACTATTAGAATTAATATATGAGTTTATCAATTCTTAGGATAAAGGTCAGTATTTAAAAATCAAATATATTTTTATATACAAACAATACACATTTAGAAATGAAAAGTTTTGAAAGTACCATTTACAATAACAAAATATGAAATGCTTTAAAGAATTAACAAAATAAGTACAAGACTCAACAATGTTAATATATATATCCTTGATAAGTTGGTCTATATTTTAATGTAATCCCCCTCCCAAATCTCAGCAAACTCTTATTGTAGAAATCAACACACTGATTTTAAAATTTATGTAGAAAGCAAAGGATCAAGGATAAGCCAATCAATATTGAAAATTAAGAACAAATTTGGAGGACTTACAATACAATATTTCAAGTATAATTATAAAGTTAGTAACTGAGACAATAGAGAGACATAAAGTAATGGAACTTATTAAAGAGTTTGTATAGAAAAATGAAACTCAACCATTCTCTCACAGCAAACACAAAGATAAACTCAAAGTGGATGAAAAACCTCAACATGAGGCAGGAATCTATCAAAATCCTAGAGGAGAACACAGGCAGTAATCTCTTCGATATCAGCCACAGCAACTTCTTTCAAAACATGTCTCCAAAGACAAAGGAAACAAAAGCAAAAATGAACTTTAGGGACTTCATCAAGATAAGAAGCTTCTGTACAGCAAAGGAAACAGTCAACAAAACAAAGAGGCAGCCCACAAAATGGGAGAAGATATTCACAAATGACACTATAGACAAAGGGCTGATATCCTAGATCTATAAAGAACTCCTCAAACTCAACACCCAAAAGTGGATAATCATGTCAAAAAATGGGCAGAAGACATGAACAGACACTTCTTCAAAGAAGACATACAAATGGCTAACAGGCATATTAAAAAAAATGTTCATCATCACTAGCCACCAGGGAAATTCAAAACAAAACAACATTGAGATACCACCTTACACCAGTCAGAATGACCAAAATCAACAGGACAGTAAACAACAAATGTTGGAGAGGCTGTGGAGAAAGGGGAACCGTCTTATACTGTTGGTGGGAATGCAGGTTGGTGAAGCCACTTTGGCAGAGTCCTGAAATAATTTACATATATCTGGTAAATCAGTTTTTGACAAAGATGCCAATATAATTTAGTGGAGAAATGACATTCTCTTCAGCATATGGTCTTTAAAAAACTGAATAACCATGTGGGAAACATAAACATCATCTCCTCAAAACATGCACAAAATTAATCATAAATGAATGAGATACCTAAATATAAGAACTAAACTATGAAAATTTTAGTAGAATACATAGGAGAAAATCTTTATGACTTTGTGTTAGGCAAACATAAACCATAAAGGAAAAAGTTCATCAAAAGTAAAACCTTTTTTTTTTTTTTTTTTGCTTGTAGAAAGGCACCTCTACGAAAATCAAAAGGGAAGCCATATAGTAGAATAATCTTTCAAGATGTACATCTGATAAAAAAAAACTTGTATTCAGAAAACATTTAAAATATCTTGTATTAAAATAAGACAAATAAACTAGTTTGTAAAGGGTCAAACATTCTGGACAGATACATAAAAATACATAAGAATTGGAAGTAATCACATAGGGGCACCTGGGTGGGTCAGTAGGTTAAAGCCTCTGCCTTCAGCTCAGGTCATGATCCTGGGGTCCTGGGATCAAGCCCTGCATCGGGCTCTCTGCTCAGCAGGGAGCCTGCTTCCCCCTCTCTCTCTGCCTGCCTCTCTGCCTACTGTGATCTCTGTCAAATAAATAAATAAAATCTTTAAAAAAAAAAGAAAAAGAAAGTAATCACATAAAAAGATGTTCATTATCTTTAGTTATTCAATAAATGCCAACTAAAACCACAATCAGATACTGCTCTTCATTCTCTAGAATGAGTAAATTGAAAAAAAAATGACAATATCAAGGGTTGGTATGGATAAAAAGCAGCTATAATTATCATAAATTTCTGATAGAGATGTAAAATGGTATAATCCCTTTGGAAAATAGTTTTTTTTTTTTAATAAAATTTGACCTTGACATCTACCCAGTGGCCAAGCAATTCCACTTCAAAACATTTATCCAAGAAAGATAAAGGTATATTCTGACAAAAAAATTATTCATGAATGTTCATAGCAACCCTATTCATAATGCCCCCAAATTGAAACCAACTCAGGGTTATTTAACTGGTGAATAGATGAACAGATTGTGGTTACCCATACAACAAAACACTAGTCAACAAAAAATAAATAGAGCATTGTTATCCACCACAACGTGGAGAAGTCTCACACACTTCCTGCTCAAGGAGAAGATTGTGTGAAATTCCAGAGAAAACTATGCTGACAAAAAGTCAATCAGTAGTGGAGGAATAAAACGAAATCCAATGACACAAAGCTACAAGAAAGGGGTGATGGGAGAATTATGTATCATGAGTTTACTTAAAATTGGTAAATTTCATCGACTTTATATTATTCCTCAACAAAACTGATTGAGATTTTAAGAAGGTAATTAATATGCTTTTAGGCAAACATGGAGTGAATTCCCTGGCACACCTAAATTATAATAAATACTAAGAAATAAAAAGTTCTTCTGGATGAAGAAAGATGATTATAGGTGATTCTAGAACCTCAGAAGGAATAGAATTGGAAGGGGCAAATACATGTGCACATGTGAAAAAGTGTTGAGCATTTTATTCAAAAGTAATCCTGTTTTGTGGGTGGCTGATACATGTGCAAAAATACATGATAAGAGTAAAAAAAAAGAAGAGGCATGGGTAAGTAATGTTAAACTGTTGAAAAGTCCGTATATTGTTAAGGATGTTATAGCAGCAAAAACCTAATTAGGTTGGAATAACTCAGGGATGAATACTGAAATCTCCAGGGCAACCCCTAAAAAAGAAATATCAGACTGTGTAATTTACAGACAATAGAGGAGAAGAAATGAAGCAAATATATTAGATTAATCTGAAATAACAAAAAAAAAAGCAATAAAGAGACAAAGAGAGAGTAAAACTAGAAAACAATTTGGCTATTGTTGATAACGCTGCTATAAACATCAAGGCACTTGTATCCCTTTGAATTAGTGACTTTGTACCCTTTGGGTAAATACCTAGTAGTGCAATTGCTGGATCGTAGGGTAGTTCTGTTTTTAACTTTTTGAGGAAACTCCGCAATGATTCCTTTAATTTTAATTTTTTTTTTCACAATGATTACTTTTACTACGAATGAACTAAATTCTATTTAAAAAAAAAAAAGAAGAAGAAGAAAGTGTTGGCTTGAAAAAAGAGAAACGAGATGCTAAAATTTAATCTTAAAAGAAGAGGGGGGCCCTGGGTGGCTCAGACCGTTAGGCATCTGACTCTTGATTTTGGCTCAGGTCATGATCTCAGGATTGTGGGATTGAGCCCTAAATCAGGCTCTTCACACAGCACAGAGTCCGCTTGTCCCTCTCCCTCTGCTCTTCCACTGTTCGCACACTCTCTCTCACTCTTTCTAAAATAAATAAATAAAATCTTTCTTAAAAACGAGAAGCAACTTGCAAATATATCAAATGCTCTCTAAATACAAGAATGCAGTTGGGTTGACGTTGAATGATGGGAGAAGATACATCACGTGCATTGAGCAAAATAAAGAGGTCTGGTGCCCCAAGAAGAGAGGGAGGAGATTTCATGAAATGCTCACTGCTAGAGACACATAGACGTGTTTCCAGAGGGCAGTCATCAGGCCAAACAGGAAGACATGGCAATCATAAATGCTTACTTTCCTGAGAGCATGGCTCCCAAATTTTTTCATACAAAAACCAACAGAACTAAAGGAGAAAAAGAAAAACACAGGACGCTGACTGGGATTGTAACCCTCCTATCTCATTAATTGAAAAAACAAGGGAAACAAAAACAGAAAGCTCTGAGTATCACAATGAAATAAGAAGCCTGCCCTTCTACACTGTAAGCTGAACAGCTACAGGGGAAACATTCTTTTTAAGTACACATGGCAAGATGATCCTAAATCAAAAGTGATATCAAATTGATATCAAAATGATTATGAATTTATGTTAGCAGAACTTAAGTTTCACTATAAAGCTACAGAAGCCAAGACAGGGGATCATTGTCCAGAGATAGACAAATACATCATTTGCACAGAAAAGCAAGTCCAGAAATAGACACATACACATGCAAATCACCTAATTTACAGATAATGTTTGATGATGATGATGATGATGATGATGATGATGGTGATAAATAAAGTACCATTACAATTCATTGAGGAAAAGATACTCTTCTCAGCCAAAAGTGCTAGATCTGTTATATATCCATGGGGACGGGGGCTTGTCTCCTTCCTCACACAATATATAAACTTTTTTTTTTTCAAAAAAAATCACAGAATCATGACGGCTAACAAAATAAGGTCTCATAAATGAACACATAGTTGATTATCTTCATGTCCTTGGGGTAGGCCAGGACTTCTTCAATAACACACACACACACACACACACACACACACACACACACACGAAAATAGTAATAACTTATATTTCACCAAATATGAAGAAACTTCATGTAATAAGTAATAACTTATATTTCATCAAAATATGAAGAAACAGAAGAACTTCTGTTCATGAAATACTCCATTAAGGAGAATGAAAGGCAAGTCACAGACCAGGATAAGGCATTTACAATACAGCAAAAAGGGTCGCCTATGTGGCTCAGTGGGTTAAGCCACTGCCTTCAGCTCAGGTCATGATCTCAGGGTCCTGGGATCAAGTCCCACATTGGGCTCTCTGCTTGGCGGGGAGCCTGCTTCCCCCCACCCCCGCCTGTCTCTCTGACTGCTTGTGATCTCTCTTTCTGTCAAATAAATAAAATCTTAAAAAAAATACAGCAAAAATTCTTATTCAGAATATATTAAAAAAAAAAAACAAAACAACTACAAATCCACCAAAAAAACTACCGATTTCTTCTATCAGCAAAAGACCTGAACTTTATGACGTTGACCTCACAAAAAGGAACATCCAAATATCAAATAAACTATAAAAAGTTCAATATTGTTACATATCAGTGATATGCAAATTAAGCCACAATATGATATTAACAGATACACACCCACCAGAGTGATCAAAATAAAATTACGACCAAGAATGTCAAGTGCTGATGGGGTGGTGAGCACCTGGCACTCTTGTGCATTCTTGGTTGGAATGTAAGTTGGCCCAGCATCTTGTTTTGGCTGTACCTAGCCAAGATAAACATGCCTACCAGAGAACCCACTCCTACATATATACCCAGGAGAAATTTGTATGTATGTGCACCAAAGTCTGACATAGCTGTATTCATAGGAGCCCTAGTGTAACAGCATGGAAACAACACAAATGTTCATCAACAGTAGAATGAATCAAAAAATGTTGACATATTTATACAATAAATATAATAAGAAAGAGCTCGGACACCAGGAACAATCGACATCAACCAAAAGACAAACACAAAGGAGAATACATGGTATGAGTCCATTTATACATCCTTCAAAAGGATGGTAAAGTCAGAATGGGATACCTGGGGGATGGGGTTATTAGTTGGAAATTCTTCTCAGTTTTCAGAAAAGTTGTTTTTCCTGACTGAGATGTTGTGTTAAACTCATTGAACTGTACAGTTAATATTTGTGCATTTTACTGTGCACACACATTTATTTACATGTATACATATATGTGTGCATATGTGTTGGTGTGAATATATATGGGAATATATATGGTATGTACATATATCTGTATATATATGTTTGAATGTGTATATTTGTATGTGTGTGTCTAAGTTCACTTAAAAATTTTTAGTTCATTATTTTTGGCAAAAAAAAAAAAAAATCTATTTCTGAACTTGCATTATCTACAAGGAAGAAAACTCCACTCAGGCATTCCTGGGAATATCTCCCCTTCCCAGATATCTAGAAAAGCTTTAGGGGTGTCACTCCCACTAGGACTTGAGGAAACAGGTAGTCTTCCCAGTTTGTGGTATTTGGGCTGTCATAGGGAGTTGGGGTTTGCTCAGCCCAGGTGGTCCTTCCCCTGAGGGCAGCTGGCCCTGCTCATCTTCACCTTGTGCTGAGTGTGTGCTTTTGTCAGAGCTTGAAATCCAGTGACAAGGGCTTCCTCTCCTCTCAACTGCTAGAAGTTGCACACGTCTGAAATCCCACCAGGGGACAGAAAACCAGCTCCCCACTGCCCTAGGGACCACAAGCCATTGTCCTCACACTAGCCTTAGGGACATCTCAGCCTTTGCTGACTTGTAGGTCAGAGTCATCCCACAGCCCACCCACAACACAATACCACCCCAACCTACCCTCTATTCCCACCCTCTATCCACCCACCTAGATGAATTTTAGAGTTCAGAAAATAAAACTGGAAGGAGCCTTCAGGAAACTTTCACTGCTGACATTAAATAAATAGTAGATACAAAGAATACAAAAGCTAACTTTTCTTTCTTTCTTTCTTTCTTTCTTTCTTTCTTTCTTTCTTTCTTTCTTTCTTTCTTTCTTAATCAGAAGGGAGATATATGAGAAAAAAACACCATTTTATGACTGGGTTAGCTATCCTTCCAGTGTATCTCTTCACAATCTTCTTTGCAGTCTTCTAGAACCTGCTTTCTGGTGAGTCTGCCTCTGGGGGCCTGGAGATTTGGGAACACAACATCACAGAGCTTCAGCAGTGCCTGCACGCCACCCTGGCTTATCCATGCCACACAGAGGAAGGCACATACCTATGGAAAAGCATTTTTTGTGAATCTCAGCACTCTGAATGTCGTCTCCTGATTTCTATTTGTTATTTACACTTCCCACCTCTTTGAAATGTCCACGCACATTCCCATTTGTTTTCTCCTGCCTGGGTGGTTTATTCCAGCACCATCAAAGTGGAAACAGAGCCCTCTTGCAATCCATCAGGCCACAAAAACTTATGACTCAGCCTTGCACATGTGCGACTATAAGGCTTCATTACATTGGTATTGGGTGAAAATTTAGATCTGGTCCATATAAATATTTTCATTATACTTTGGAGTGCAGACTTCTTTAAATTAGAGAAGGCTTCCTATAAAATCATTTTATTATTCAACAATTCTCATTGTTTCCTACTACTAGATATACCAGTCATTTTACCTCACAGGGCAACTGAACAAAGAATTCTTTAGTCTTTCAAAGATAAAGTCTTTAAATTTTTTTTTCTTATTCTATTTTAAAAAGTTTATCCTCTTTCCTATTGTAACATTTTAACTACTTTATCTTACCAATATCTTTTAAAAAATATTTTTAAATTTTCATTGTTATAGTCACTGAAATGGACAAATCATCTAAGCAAAAGATCAACAAGGAAATAAAGGTTTTAAATGACACACTGGACCAGATGGACATCACAGATATATTTAACAGAGAGAGATTACAAGTAGACAGAGAGGCAGGCAGAGAGAGAGAGAGGGAAGCAGGCTTCTTGCTGAGCAGAGAGCCCGATGCGGGACTCAATCCCAGGACCCTGAGATCATGACCTGAGCCGAAGGCAGCGGCTTAACCCACTGAGCCACCCAGGCGCCCTACATCACAGATATATTTAGAACATTATATCCCAAAGCAACAGAATACACATTCTTCTCTAGTGCACATGGAACATTCTCCAAAATAGATCACATTCTGCATCACAAATCAGGTCTCAACCAGTATCAAAAGATTGGGTCATTCCCTGCATATTGTCAGACCACAATGCTCTGAAGTTAGAACTCAATCAGGAGAGGAAAGTTGGAAAGAACTCAAATAAATGGAGGCTAAAGAGCAGCCTACTAAAGCATGAATGGGTGAACCAGGAAATTAAAGAAGAATTAAAAAAAATCATGGAAACAAGTGAAAATAAAAAGACAACTGTTAAAAATCATTGGGATACAGTGAAGGTGGTCCTGAGACGAAAGTATATAGCAATATAAGACTTTCTCAAGAAACAAGGTTTCAAGTACACAACGTAACCCTGCACCTAAAGGAGCTAGAGAAAGAACAGCAAAGAAAGCCTAAACCCTGCAGGAGAAGAGAAATCATAAAGATCAGAGCAGAAATCAGTGAAATAGAAGCCAAAAGAACAGTAGAACAAATCAATGAAAGTAGGAGCTTGTTCTTTGAAAGAATTAATAAGATTGATAAACCCTTGGCCAGACTTATCAAAAAGAAAAGAGAAGGGACCCAAATTAATAAAATCATGAATGAAAGAAGAGAGATCACAACCAACACCAAAGAAATATGAACAATTATAAGAACATATTATAAGAAACTATATACCAGCAAATTTGACAATGTGGAAGAAATGGATGCATTCCTAGAGATATATAAATTACCAGACTGAACCAGGAAGAAATAGAAAACCTGAACAGACCCATAACCAGTAAGGATATTGAAGCAGTCATTAAAAATCTCCTAACAAACAAGAGCCCAGGGCTAGAAGGCTTCCCAGGGGAATTCTACCAAACATCTTAAGAATAATTAATACCTATTCTCCTGAAACTGATCCCAAAAAATAGAAATGGAAGGAAAAGTTTCAAACTCATTTTATGAGGACAGCATTACTTTGACCCCAAAACTAGACAAAGACCCCATCCAAAAGGAGAATTACAGACTAATATGCTTGATGAACATGGATGCAAAAATTCTCACCAAAAACTAGCCAATAGGATTCAACAGTATATTAAAAGGATTATTCACCATGACTAAGTGGGATTTACTCCTGGGCTGTAAGGTTGGTTCAACATCTGCAAATCAATCACTGTGATATAATACATTAATAAAAGAAAGAACAAGGACCATATGATACTCTCAGCAGATGTTGAAAAAGCATTTGACAAAGTACAGCATCCATTTTTTAAAAATATTTTATTTATTTATTTGACAGAGATAGAGATCATAAGTAGGCTGAGAGGCAGGTAGAGAGAGAGAGAGGGAAGCAGGTTCCCTGCTGAGCAGAGAGCCCGATGTGGGGCTCGATCCCAGGACCCTGAGATCATGACCTGAGCCAAAGGCAGAGGCTTAACCCCCTGAGCTACCCAGGTGCCCCTACAGCATCCTTTTTTTTTTTTTTTATTTCTTTTCAGCATAACAGTATTCATTGTTTTTGCACCACACCCAGTGCTCCATGCAATCCGTGCCCTCTCTAATACCCACCGCCTGGATCCCCCAACCTCCCACCCCCCGCCCCTTCACAACACTCCGGTTGTTTTTCAGAGTCCATAGTCTCTCATGGTTCACCTCCCCTTCCAATTTCCCTCAACTCCCTTCTCCTCTCCATCTCCCCATGTCCTCCATGTTATTTGTTATGCTCCGCAAATTAATGAAACCATATGATAATTGACTCTCTCTGCTTGACTTATTTCACTCAGCATAATCTCTTCCAGTCCCATTCAGGTTGCTACAAAAGTTGGGTATTCATCCTTTCTGATGGAGGCATCATACTCCATAGTGTATATGGACCACATCTTCCTTATCCACTCGTCCGTTGAAGGGCATCTTGGTTCTTTCCACAGTTTGGCGACTGTGGCCATTGCTACAGCATCCTTTCTTGATCAAAACTCTTCACAGTGTAGGGAGAGAGGGTACATACTTCAATATCATAAAAGCCATCTATAAAAAACCCACAGCGAATATCCTTCTCGATGGGGAAAAACTGAGAGCTTTCCCCTAAAGTCAGGAACATGGCAGGGCTATCCACTATCACCACTGCTATTCAACATAGTAGAAAAGTCCTAGCCTCAGCAATCAGACAACAAAAAGAAATAAAAGACATCCAAATCTGCAAAGAAGTCCAACTCTCACTCTTTGCAGATGATATGATACTTTATGTAGAAAACCCATGAATCCACTAAAACTGCTAGAACTCATACAAGAATTCAGTAAAGTATCATGATATAAAATCAATGCACAGAAATTAGTTGCATTTCTGTATATCAAGAGCAAGACAGAAGAAAGAGAAATTAAAGAGTCGATCCCATTTACAATTACACCCAAAACCATAAAATACCTAGGAATAAGCCTAACGAAAGAGACAAAGAATCTGTACTCTGAAAAGTACAAAGTACTCATGAAAGAAATTGAGGAAGACATGAAGAAATGGAAAAATGTTCCATGTTCATGGATTGGAAGAATAAATATTATGAAAATTTCTATGCTACCTAAAGCATTCTACACATTTAATGCAATCCCTACCAAAATATCAATTTTTTTCAAAGAAATGGAAGAAATAATCCTAAAATTTATATGGGACCAGAAAAGACTCTGAATCGCCAGAGGAATGTTGAAAAAGAAAAACCAAAGCTGGCCGCATCAGAAATGAGACTTCAACAGATGAATGGATAAAGAAGATGTGGTATATTTATATAATGGAATACTATGCGGCCATCAAAAAAGAATTCTTGCCATTTTCAATGACATGGATGGAACTAGAGGGTATTATGCTAAGTGAAATAAGTTAATTAGAGAAAGACAATTATCATATGATCTCTCTGATATGAGGAAGTTGAGATGAAGGGCTGGGGGTCGTGGGGGTAGGAGGAAAAAATGAAACAAAATGGGATCAGGAGGGAGACAAATCATAAGAGACTCTTAATCTCAGGATACAAACTGAGGGTTGCTGGTGGGTGGGTGGAGGGATAGGGTGGCTGAGTTATGGACGTCGGGGAGGGTATGTGCTATGGTAATTGCTGTGAACTGTGTTAGACTGATAATTTACAGACCTGTACCCCTGGAGCAAATAATGCCTTAGATGGTTAATAAAAACAAAACAAAACAAAACAAAACAAAAAGTGTTATGGCCCTTCTTTTAAAAATGAAAAGCAAGATGTCAATGTCAGTTGTCATAAGCTATCAATATACTTTGTCTTATGTGGACACAGAGACAATTTTTAAAATCCACAAGAATTTGATAGGATTCCTAGAAAACTTTGCCTGCATTTGAAGCTTCTTCAGACCTCAGATTTGGGTGCCTAGGAAGGCATAGCCACTAATATTGACTTCCTTGATTTTTTATAAATGTTTTGAATAAGCTATAGACGTTAAAGTGGTAAGTGGGCATTTCCTTTAGAACATTCTGTGGTTGTCTGTCACTTCTGTTTATTTTCCACCAAAGCTTGTTTTGTTATCACTGCTGCTTGTTCCTTGGAAATCTCAAAATCACATAGCAAGATAATAGCGTGAAATGTACTTAATGTGTCTTTATGATCTTAAGATCCAAGTAGCACACTTAGCTTTCAAATACTATGGCCGAAGTTGAGTGAACTCTGAATGTCTGTGATTGAGAAAGTGCGTTTCCACATTCACTTTCCCATATGATGGATAGAAGATGTATCAGCACAATCTCACACGGGGCTCTTAGTACCCCCCCCACCATGTACGACCTCCTCTTCCTTTCCTGATTATCAACTTTGCTTATGCACAGTGTTCTCTATAAAACCAGATGGCTAACATTTGTTTTTAATATTTCTGGACAAAAATGGGAAAAGGGTGTTTCCTGCTTATCACAAGTGTGAAAACCACTGTTTGGCCTGGGTCATGCTCCTGGGAACCACAGTTAGTAATCATGTGGGTGTTTCTGTGTGTGTTTGTGTGTGCTTGTGCTGAGAGAAGAGTTGACTGTGACTCAGAGCAAAGCCAGTTCTCTATGCTCCCACCCCCAGCATGTGTTCTGGCAGGGCTGCCCTCATCCTTCCCATCCATGTTTTACACCCAACTGGGATGGTGGGTCTGTGGCTTTTCAGAGGCACCTCCTCATTCCCCATGCACCTTATTATCTCCTTAAAACATGTAAGGTTTCCCACAGATAGGGCTTTATGAAATGCCAGACATGAGAAGTTTAGATTACCCTACTGTTCTAGGGTTCCATTCTTACAGGACTTGCTTGGGGAAATTTGGGGAAAGCACTAGTTTGAAAGCCATGATCTCCTTCTCTTAGTGTGTGGTGTTGAGAACTATTACGTTGCTTCTGTGAGCCTCAGAGTCCTCATCTATAAAATGGGAATAATTATACAAATGGCATGTTTGCTTCTAAATTAGAGGTGGTTGCAAGTGAAGCAGGTGCCGTGAACTCTGACCAACGTGAATATGTGCTGACTGAGGCTGGGGCTATGTCTCTCATGATTAACTCTGCTGGAGCAGGAGCCATGTCCCAAAGAATGACTAAAGCAGACTTTAACAAGTCCCTGCTTGGTAATGCCTCAGTGTCCTGGAAAAGAGAGAAAGCTTATCAACCACACTTGTGGCAGGAAAGGACTTATCCCTACAACACTACTTTCTCATTTAGTCTTAGAATTTCAACGGTCCCTGAGAGGTGCTCACAGCAGATCCATACCTCCTACTTGTCTTTCATCTCTCTGAGCACAGTAAGTGTCTTGTCTTCCTTCTTCTCACCCAATATCCCCCAACCTCATTGGGGGATGAATAAAACCAGATTGGTATCAGGACCTCCCAGTGGCTCACCCTCCTCATTTCCCCATTATCCTGTCGGAGGAGTCTATGCAAACTTTGAATAAGGTGTACCCTGTGTCTTTTCACTCCCCAAATCCAGACTTCCTGGGTCTATCAGTCATTCATTCATAAGTCTCTCCCTGTTCCCCACTCTGTGGGTGCATCTCTGTTCCAGGCGTTCTTCAGGTCACCTGAACCCCTAAAACTCCTTCTTGTCCAGTTGTCTGTTTTTGGTCTTCCTCCTCTCAAAGCTCAGATGTGTTGTGCAATGTGTTTCTGTCTAATGAGCAGTGATGTCTCTAGGTCCTGCCCCAAGCAAGGACCACACTGGCCCTTACTATTAGCTTGGCCATACTCCTCACTTTTACGGCCACAGACTCACAGCTCCCACACAGGGAGGAGTCGGGCTTCCCAGGAGACTTTCACAGCTTTGTTAAAACTAGTCCTCATAGTTCAGTGTTGTTCTAAGCATCAGGGTCCATTCCTGTGTAGGAATTGACCATAATGCAGCTAAAAGAATCAGTCTAATCAGAATGTGAATAAATTCAGTAAATGAAAAAGAAATGTCTACAAGGGCACAACCTTCTGATTTCACATAGCTGCTGTTGATGAGCCACAAGATAGATACTCAGTTAAGAAAGGTCTACAGCATATTTGTAGGGTAGGACTTGGAAGGGTCCAAGTTTGTACAGTCCTGTAAGGTGATAGGATCTCACTGGAAACCTGAGGTCTCTCTTCCTCGCTGACTCACCAGGACAGGAGACCAGGCACTTAGCTGTGCTCTGCCTCAGCTTCTTCATCTAGTAAAGTAAGGATTTGGGGCTAGAATTAATCTCCGAGAGGTTTTCCATTTACTTATTATGAATCAAATACTTGATCTGGGGTCTGTGATTCTGCCCCCTCAAACTCAGGAGACATGTGTAATGACACTTCATTCCTATTTAGATTAAATATATTCACTCAACAGTAAAATAGCGGGAAGAGTCATTTAACATGCAACAGAACCGCCATGTTTGCTGCTCATATACCCATCAAAGACTGCCCTTTGCCTTCCCATGAATGACGCACACTGTTTTTCAGACTGTAATTGTCTGCTTGAGATGCAACAGGAGCAAGAATGACCCTAGTAGTACACAGTCCTGTGCTGACACCAGTAGGGGCACACGCCAAGATATT
Source organism: Lutra lutra (assembly GCF_902655055.1). NCBI lineage: Eukaryota > Metazoa > Chordata > Mammalia > Carnivora > Mustelidae > Lutra > Lutra lutra. Next base: position 2,386,845 of record NC_062282.1, read on the forward strand.
GGATGTTGAATGAGGTCCAGGAAATGAGAGGGCTCCCTAAAATGTGTGTCTACAGGTGGGCTGTCCTCAGATAAGTGTGAATGATGCTGGTGGATCCTGGAGCACAAGTGTGGCTGCATCGACGTGGAACGCCCACCTGGGTCCACAGACAGCAGCCGCCGTGGCCATCATGTCTTCTCCAACACTGAGTATCTTGGTCTTTGGGGGGCTGCATAACACAGCACCGCAGACTGGGAGGCTCATGTTTGGTGAGTCCTTTCTTCATGGGTTGCAGATGGCCATCCTCTCCATGTTCTCCCACTGTGAAGAGAGACAGCTCTGGCATCTGGCGTCTCTTCCTCCTTTGTAAGAGTGCTAGTCCTAGAGGATCAGGAATCCGCACTTATGACTTCATGCATTGTAGTCACCTCCTTAAAGGCTCTACGGTGTGGAGGGTTAGGCTTCCTCATGAGTTCTCAGGGAGCGTGGTTCAACCAGTAGCAATGACCTCCACCGGGGTTTGGAAGAACTGATGACTCTCCCCAAGTAATCCTCTGCAAGCAAAGTTTTGCAACACTCCCCTCCCCTTGCACATGTCAGTAGTTACTCTGGACTGCACAGTGCCACACTCATGCACACACACACGCACACACACACGCACACACACACAGATGTGTGTACCACACCCATTCTCACGGAGCACATGCCCTGGGCTGCCCTTGGTGTTTTGATTTTTCTGCTCTGCAGTTATGGCTGGAAGCTGAATCTAGGAGTGATAGATGTTTTGACAGAAGAGTCCCCATGGCAGGCCCAGGTCTTTGCCCACCATTTTGAGGCTAGTAACTACCCTAAAACACTGAAACCATCTTTAATAAACTCAACAGAAAGGAAGAGCTAAAATGGGGAGTATCTCTACAGTTCTACCTCTTTCCATGTTCATAGAGACTCCGTGTCATCATCCCATAGTAGCTGGTGGTAAAGAATTATGAATAACGAGTATTTTTCCCAAAAAAATCATGGTGATTTTGGCAGTCTTACTCCAATAGATGCCATCCATTCTGAAAATCCCCCTGCCACCATGTTTTCTTTACTTCGACTGTTGGTTTCTGTGCAGCACTCCATCCCTTACCCTCACTGTGTGTGTCCTGGACGGAAGGAGGTTAATGAGGGTAAAGCTGAGTGCTGCTCAAAGGAGGAACTTCAGATTTTGTTCTCTTGGTTTCTCTAAAAATAGAGGAAAATTACAAGCTACACTATATTTCATTTTAATATTATCGCCTTATAAAACGGAATCCAAAATTTGGACAAAGTCACCAACTGATCTTCCTGCCATTATTCTGCTCATCACCAAATCTACTTGGCCCATGTTCACACGCCATGGTGTCTGGATCCGTGTGGGCAGTTTGGTTGTGATAAGAGAGACAACCTTGAAGAAAGAGCACCCGATGATGTTTAAAAACACTTATTTCGTCTGTTTGGAGTACATTTCATTCATTCATCTAATTCCTCAGCGAGTGTTTGTTGATTGCTTCTTTTATGCCAGCCCCCCCGAGACAGGACCTGAGGGTCTAGTGCCATGGGGTTCCGCCCCTCACCATGGCACCCACACCCTGATGACCATGCACCAGAGACAGTGTGAGATCACTGTGCCCCTGGGTACACTGTAAGTGTTGCCACTGTGATTTCATACATCATTCTTTTATCTCCCATACACACACACACACAAAGACAGACACAGACACACACAGGTACACACATGCAGACACAAACACAGGCACACATAGACATACACAGACACACATATATACACAAACACACATACAAACACGGGCATTCACAGATACATGCATGCAGATACAAAACCACACACACAGGCACACATGCAGACACACACAGACAGACAGACACAGGGACACATGCACACAGACACACATGCACACACAAACACACACAGATACACACATATATACACAGAGACACCTATGCAAACACATACCCACAGACACACATATATACACACAGGCACAGAAACACAAACACACACAGACACACACAGAAACACAAACATACATGTGCACACGACATACAAAGTAAGCACATGGACACACACACACACACACACACGCACCCATCTGACCAGTTGCTCAGACTTCCCCTTTCTCCATCTTAACTCAGAATGTTTTTTCTGTCCCAGTCAAAAATATCCTCCAAGGACAAAAACTTGCCCAGGTGACATACCGTGGGATGTACCGCTGGGATCACTTCTCGGCAAGCACCGCAGTGGTGTGAGGTACAAACTGCCCCGGGGGGTGCCCCAGACAGGCTAGCACAAGTTTGGAAGTGGGGCTTCTATCTTCCCGGTTACAGATTATCCTCGTGACAGAATTGTCATACCACTGCTGTTGCCCATCACTTCCTTTTTATGCGTAAAATTTCTGGTCTTGGCCGCAGAAGGGCACAACCTAGAACACCACACTCTCTCCCCCCACTGTAGAGTGAGGTCTCATTTGATAGTACAACTAAGCACTGTGGTTTGCTCTCCAGCAGGAGCACTTTAATCTTACAAAGTCCTGTTAAAATCTAATCACTGCTGGGGAAATGATGCCGGCTAGAGTTGCGATTTTTATGATAAATAATGGTCTGATTTCACCTACTGGGGGGTAAATCAGTGAAATAACTCACTATACAAACTGTTCCAGAGTGTGAGAAATCTTTAAGTGATGTAAATATCATTGTGCTAATCATGTTTGTCAGCCCAGTAGAGAGAGACAGCCGTCCCGGGGACTTGGGATTTCACCGTGCACATAACTACTAATCATCGCTCCTTCTCAACTGGAAAATACAGAGGTTTGGATGCTAATTCAACCCTGAATTCAGATTGAACATCTATCACCCAAAACCTTGGAAAGTAACCTGATTTCCATAGTGCACCATAAATTAGAACATAATATAAGGTATTAATTACAAATCTTACTTTTACATCAAATGTATGAACAATATGCTTTTAGTGTAAATGTTTACAATTTGGGACTATTCAGATATAGGGCTACTTTTTTTTTCCTTTTAAAGATTTATTTATTTATTATCTATTTGCGTGGGGGAGGGCAGAGGGGGAAGGAGGGAAATCTTCAAGCAGACTCCATGCTGAGTTCAGAACCCAATATGTTGCAAGATCCCAGGACCCTGAGATCATGACCTGAGCCTAAATCAAGAGTCAGGTGCTCAACTGACTGAGCCACCCAGGTGCCCCAGATTTAGGGTGACCGTAAACTATCACATCCCTGCATACCTGGGTGGCTCAGTCTGTTAAGTGTCTGCCTTGGGTTCAGGTCGTGATCTCAGGGTCCTGGGATCGAGCCGTGAGTCGGGGTCCCTGTCCAGCGGGGAGCCTGCTCCCCTCTGCCTCTGCTGCTCCCTGTTTGTGCTCTATGTAAATAAATAAATAATTAATTAAAAAAACTATCATATCCATAAGTATAAATATCTTGTTATGAATTTCCATGGGATCTATTCCTTTGGATTCTCGGCCTTGGCCATTCAATCCCCTGGCACAGAAGCCATAAATAACCCACACAGGACCACACCTTCATCCACAGCTCCAACAACACTATCACAAGGTGGGTGGCAAATAGGCAGCTGCAGAAGCCCCTGTTTTCTCAGGCTGCTAGCCTTGCAGAGACGGATTTGGTCCTCGAGTGGACCAGGGAGTGCATAGCCATAACACTGCTGACGATTACAGAGCAGGTAGCCTGTGTCCATCACTGTGTGGCAGAGCCAGTGGACTGAACCTTTCATTAGCCCAGAAGCACCAAGTGGATTATGTGGCCCATCTGTCCTTAATGAGAGCTGACACAGTGTAAGATTCTCACTATCCTGAACCAGGTTCTTCAAAACGTTACATGTGATCCAGGCTTCTCCTACTAGGCAGGCACCCAAAGAACTGAAAACAGAGAGTCAAGTACAGACACACAAGTGTTCACAGCAGCACTCTTCACAGTGGCCAAAAGGTGGAAACAAGCATGTGCCCCATCCACGATGGGGGACAAACACACCACGGTCTCTCCGCGCAGTGGCATACTATGTAGCCATGAAAAAGAATGAAGTCCTCGTCCATGCCACAGCGTGTGGGAAGCCGGGAAAGCTCATGCTCCGTGGACGCAGCTGGGAGCGGATGGGCACGTGCGGAATGGTCCCGCCCCTGCGAGAGGTCCAGGCAGAGACGTCTGCAGAAACGGAGCAGGGGAGTGGAGGGGTTGGGAAGGGCAAGCAAGGAGACACTGCTTAATAGAGGGGGCTTTAATTTGGGATAATGAAAAATGTTTTGGAACTTGATTGAGGTGGTGTTTCCACAACACTGTGAATGCAGGAAAGACCACGCGACTGTGCACTCTTAAGTGGTGGATTTCCACGTGCATTTTACTTCTATTGAAAGAGAAGAAATCTATTTCAAGTGCAGAACCCCACCCCGTAAAGCAGACTGAGTCCGTGGGGACAGCTCCAAGCCCTGCAGGGGATGCTGGCCCAGAAACGACCCATGTCGTGGCCCCATGTGCTATGACGCTCTGTAGTTGCGCACTCGCTGCGGGTTATTTGTGTCTTTATCTCTGTCTTTGATTTGTCTTGTGGGCTGAGGGAGCTCGGCCGACTCAGCGCCGGCTTCATGTGACCTACACTATCCACAGACAGCGCCCGACACTGGGCGAAGTCCTGGGCCACACGCACCCAGCAGCAGGGACCTGAGACCGGCCGTCAAGAGGACACAGCCCTCCGTGGATAGAAGCCAAGGGTGGCAGGCACATATCCAAACCGATGTTCTTTGAGGACCCACAGAACCCACCATAGGCAGAATGGGCCAAGGACAAGACAGAGCCAGAAATCACCACCAAGACGCCCTGACCCACAGCTTCAAAGGCGCTGCTAGCCAAAGACAGCAGGCTGAGCCATCACCCGGCATCGACTGCTTCTTGCAAAGGAAGGTCACGCTGACCCTGTGGGACTGCTGAAACTTTTCCTGGACTCTGTGCATAGTCCCTGCAGAGAGCTGGCTTGTCCTAACCCCAGCATGAACGCCCCTGGTGCTCGGCCACTCCAGGGCTCTGAATCACAATCAGCTACAGCTTTCCCTAATACATCAGGACAGATGGCAGTCACCACGGGCTCACGCTGAACCACAGAGCACACCCAGAATCGAGTCTTAGCGGGGCCCAGCCTTCCCCGGACGAGAACACAGAGGCCACCCCAAGGAACAGGCAGGATGGGGTGTGGGTGGAGAGCGGGAAGGGCAAAGCCCAGTGCCCTCGGAGCCTGCTGCCATGACTCCAAGCCTTGGCTTCTGATGGCCGGTTTCCTCATCCTCAGATAATATGGACTGCACTCACAAGAAGCAGACGCAGGCCCCTTACCTGTCCTTTATCTCCTGCAGAGTCCAACACTGTCGAGTCTAGCCTGGTTCTCTTTCCTTTTCTGTCCTTAGTTGACTGCACTGCCCGCCCCCTACCCTCGCTTTCATGGTCTCACCCCCACGACCCCAACCTGTGGTCAAGAAATCCGCCCCGGCGTGCCAGCGTTCATCCTCTTGCCTCGTGTTGCTTCCCAGGCACGATCTGTCCACGTCCTCCAGCCGCGATCATCCAAGCATCAATGAGCCTGGCCAGCAGGGAGGGACCCCCGAGAAGACCTGCACAGCTGAAGCCCTCGTCCCACCGGGCACTGGAGAGGAAGACTGTATAATTAAGTGGAGGCCTGCTCCCGGCCCCCCAGGGCCCTGGGCGTTAGTAAGAAGGAGGAGCCCCTCTCATTACCCAGTAAAGCGCACCATGATTGGCCGGCGGTCAGGTCTCTGATGGCCCTTTTTTCTGCACCCTATGGAGGAGGGAGAGTGCACTTTCCATCAGAGCTGGTTTTGCCAAATGTTATAATTTGAAAAGCCCTGAAAGAGAGAGACTGGGCCTAGGGGTATACACAGCCCCATATGCCCAAGACGGGCTACAAGTGTAATTCTAGACTATTATAGTGACCTGCGAGATCATCTCTGCCCTGGAACACGAGACAGCAGGGGGGATTACGAAGGACAGGCTGTCACGCGAAGAAATTTTCAGAAATCTGTTAACCCCAGCTCAGACCCAGTGAATATTTTATTGCTTAACACTGAGGAGAAGTACATTTATTAACTACAGAGAGAGATACGATCTCCGGGCCAGCCGATGGGCGGCGGTGGAGGGGGAGGCAGGCCACCCCGCAGGTGCGCACACACCGGAGGCTGTAAAAGGCAGGGGCTGAGCACAGGGGCCCAGGTCTTCCAGCAGGGGGCCCACTGTCTCCCAGCCCCTCGCTGAAAGGTGCTTAGAGTGAGTACCATTGTGCGGGGCTCGTGGGGGACATCAAGGACTTTCAGAGATTCTCTTTCTAAATCTTTTCTGATTTCAAACATGGAAAACCGGCTGTGTGTGGACTTCCACCATCTTTAATCATCATAGAAAGGAGAGACAGTTTTTATTTTGGAGGAAAATGGGAAACAAAGCACAATTTAAAGTCACAGACCTGGGAGGAAGAGCCCTGTTGATGGGCTCTTAGTGGACCTCAAAATTCGTGGTCAATGCCAACATCCCTTGGTGAGGGACAGCAGACCCCTTCTCTGTCCGGTGACTTGGGTTAGTTAACACCATCACATCTGGGAAGTGGGTGTGATTTCCAGCTTGGCGTGGAGAAAGGTGGTGGAGAGAACGTGCCGGACGGGAGCTTGGTGGGGCAGCCGGACCCCTAAGGCCAGGAGGAGAGGCAGGGGTGCTTGCTGGGAGCCCCATTTGCTGCTGCAGGAGGGAGGGAGCAGCATGGCAGGAAGCCCCTGTCAGCTGAGGCAGGGACGAGGGGGGTCCCTTAGGCAAGCCTGCCTTTCCCCACGTCCTGTCTTATCCTGTCTTGCCCAGGGAAACTGAGTCAAGAGGCGACTAAGGCCCATGGCCTCTAGAGATGGTGATACCTCTTGCCCAGAACTTGCCACGGCTAAGATAGCCATCCCTCTGAGACAGACGGCAACTTCCCGCCTCGGCAGGTTCCATGGAATAAACCACCTTTACCCAATAAATCTGTTTCTACGTCTTTCAACCCCTGCTTTGTCCTCATCAAGGTAACTGGATTAAAAACTGAAGAAATAGGTGAACTTGGAACAAAGCATACAGGGTCACAAAACACAAACATGCTGTTTATTTAAAACTGCTCCTTCATGTCCCCTCCTTCCTTCCAGGCCCAGCACGAGCGCGCACACGCACGTGCACACACACTCAGACACAACGACAATGGAAGCGAAGCTTGGCCTGGCCTTTTTAGCAAATCACTCAGATTACTGGGATCACGTTTGCCCAACAGTGTCCACAAGGTCACGGAAAAACCAACACAATATGCTTCTCCAAACCCACCCCATCTGAACGCCAGCTCCCAGTGTAAGCAGAGCCAGGGGGTGTGCAGGCAGAACAAAGCAGCCCTCTGCTAATTGACTGAAAAATTAGCCAGGTCCCCCCGTGGGAGGCCCAGGAGGGAACAGCAGATGGAGGCCGCCCGGGCTCCACTGCTCAAAAAGCCACTCCAAACCTGCCGGGATCTGCGGCAATTACGGGTCACAACACAGAACAGCAGCGCGAGCCCGGGGCGGGGGGGCGGGCTGAGCGTCGGCCACCCCTCTCCCTAGGCTCTGCCCGAGCTACAGGCTTCAGGGCGGAGGTGCTGCTTTATGGGGTTGTCTGTCTTGTTTCCAGAGACTCAGCCTCCAGCCCAAACAGGTGTCTTCCTCTTCTTGCTGCGATTTCGCGGATCGGAGTGAATTTCTATTTTAGCTGTTCATTCCCAGCTTTGCTCTGTGACGACTGGGCCCCAGAAATGTCTGGCAGTGGGTCACTGTAAACACGCGTGCGTGGGCACACCTGAGTCCACACTCCTGCTCACGCACTCCTCTCCGAGCATCCTGCGGCGACCCTGCTCAGGGTTATTATGCCTCTAATAAGAGATGAAACCCGTGGTCACCCCCGGTCTTGTGGCTTCGGTCTGCCCCTGAGGGCAGCTTGCCAGCACGAGCACGTCCTCTGCCAGAACCTGAGAGTGGGGCGCTCTTGGATAATCGACATTTTGAGATGCTGTGTAGACAGAATGGAGACGGAAACGATAGAAACCTGACTCCCAACGACCCAGCTCCTTTGTCGTTTGCCAGAAGATATAAGCATCCAGTGGAATAAAGCAGGGATTTTATTCTACCCTATTTAATGAGAAAAAAATCAGGTTTGCTTTCATCGAATAGTCCTTAGCTCTGAAAATAAGGCTTCTGTTTCCTTACTGTGATTTTCAGCATGTTAAAATTATTCATTGTAGAATTATTAATTAGGACACAATCTCACCATGCACACATTTCTTCATTTTTGTCTCAAGTTCCTATAGATGATATTAATTTCATCACTGTGATGTGAAAAGTGTTACAAAATCACATCCCAGAAGGAAAAAGGAACACACGCATTCCAGCCTATGTATGGCTGATGATTAATTACATATAGGATACACTTTATATCTTTGCATATGCATTTCCATGTGAGGTTTAGTATGTGTTCTACCAATTATCGAAAGAATGAATCATATAAATTTGCCAAATTATTTTCAATATGTTAAAAATTACAGACCATCATTCTACAATTCTGGGGAAAAAAAATAACATGAGAGAAAGATCACCCACCATCCTGCAAAGCAAGTGTCTTTCATCACTTTGTCTGTTCCCTTTTATTTCTCCATCCCAAAATTTATATACGATTAAATGTATTTCACAGTTTTCCAATATAACCCGTTGCACTCAATATTTTTACAAATCTGCTTTCTCATGTTGCTGCAATCTTTATGATTATCTTCTTAATATTTCAACAAGTGACATTATCGTAACTTACCTAGTTATCCACCATTACGGGCCATTTGGGTTTTTCCCTTGGTTTTAATCTGTAAGTTCTCCTATGGTCCCATTGCCTTTCCTGGTGTGCGGGTGGGGTGCATCCGTGCTGACTTGTGCCGACACGGTCACAGTCATGATGGAGAACAGTCCCGTCACATCAGAAACTCCCTCTGCTCTCTCTCTGCCTTTATAGCTGGCTCTTCCTCTTCACTCTGACCCTTAGCAACCCTGATCTATTCTCTATCATTATGGTTTTGCCTGCCTGAGAATGTCGTATGAATATAAATGGGGCCTACAGTATGTAGCCTTGAAACTGGCTTCTCTCACTCAGTGCGACATCTTTGAGACCCTCAAATCATCGCATGTCTGAGCAGCACATTCCTTGTTACTATGGAGGGGTGAGTATTCCCGGGTGGCCCCACCAGATCCTGTTAGTCCATTTACCTGGTCAAGGACACTCGGCTTGCTTCCACTGTTTGGTTATTAGAAATCATATATTTATGTATGCATGCATTTATTTTTATTATATATATAATTTATATATATATATATATATATATGTGTGTGTGTGTGTGTGTGTGTGTGTGTGTGTATAAATGTATATGTATATGTATTTGTGCCTGGGTTTTGTGTGACCACAGATTTTCGTGTCTTGGATAAAGACCCAGGAATGGGGTTATTAGCTTAAGTAGCAAATGCACAGTTAAGATAATAAGAAACTGATACATTGTTTTCTGGAAAGGTTGTTCCATTTCTCATTGCCCCCAGCGGCATAGGTCCCAGTGGTTTCCCACCCTCACCAGCACTCGGGACTGTCTCCCGTTTTTATTCTAGTTGTGTTATCAGACGCCTGGTACTAGCTCGTCATGGTTTCATTTGGCATTTCCGTAACGACTGAAGATACTGAACATCTTTCATATACTGTCTGCTTCTTCTTGAGTGAAATGTCCCTCCAATTATTTTGCCCCCCCCTTTCTTTTTTTAGAGAAGGAGGGCAGGGGGAGAAAAAGAACCACCCCCAGCACAGAGTCTGACACGGGGCTCCATCCCACGACCCTGAGATCACGACCTGAGCTGAAATCAAGAGTCCAATGTGCAACCAACTGAGCCACCCAGGCGCCCCTATTTTGCCCATTTTTAATTGGATCATTTTTTTACAGTTTAGTTTGGGGGGTCATATTTCTATACATACTGTATTTTACATATATGGTGGATGTATTCTCTTAATACATGGTCTAATTGCAGATATGTGATTTACAAATATTTTCTCTTACTCTACCTTTTGTATGTCATCCTTTTAAGTTAACATTGTCTTACAGAGAGCAATTTTTAAAATTTTGATAAAGTCACTTTTATCTCCGCACTTTTATCTCCCCCCACAATTGAACCATTTTTGGTAAGTTGTTGAAACTCTGTACTGTTGTTTGTAGTTTCCTGGACTCCTCTAATATCTGTGAGGCGAGATCACCTCTTTTATACTTCATATTGGTGATTCGTAGGTTTTTCTCTCTTTCTGCCAATCTGGCTAGAAGTCTATCAATCGTATTGATCATTTCAAAAAAGCAGTTTTAATTTTTGTTTGTTCGTTTTGTTTCATTTTCTCCATGGCTTTTCTGCTTTTGATTTCATGGATTTTTTTCTTGTTTCTACTATTTTCTTGCCCTTTTCTGATTTGTGTTTATGTTGATCTTCTTTATGGATTTTTAAATTGAAACCACTCTTAGTTTCTCATACACACTTCCAGTACCGTCCGTCTCCCTCAAAGCCCTGTTACGAGTACACCCTACAGACACACTATGGCATATTTAACTTTATTTTTATTCAACATGTTTCTAAGGTCCTTTGACATCCTCCCTTCATCTCATGGATTATTTAAAATTGCATTGGTTAATTTCCGAGTATTTGGAGATGTTCTTGATACCATTCTCTTACTGGCTTGCAGTTTAATTCTATTATGGTCTAAAAACATATTTTGCATTATTTTGATTGTCTTTGATTCATTAAGGTTTGTTTTATGACTAGAGATAGGGACTTGGTGAATGTTACACGTGCATTTGAGAAAAATGTGCATTGTCTGTTTCAGTGGAACAGCGTTTAAATCTCAATTAGGTCCGGTCGGCTGAGGGGCTGTTTAGTTCTTCTGTGTCCTTGCTGATGTCCTGTACATGGGCTATATCTGCTATGGCAAGGTGGGTGTTGAATACTGGTTGGGTATTCATGTCCCTCAAAGCTGTCAAAGTTATAAACAACAACAACAACAACAACAACAAGGAAATTTTGGGGAACAGTCATTGCCAAAAGAAGCCTACACAGCCATGATGACTAAATGTAACGTGGCCTCATGGATGGAGCTCTGGAACAGAGGGGCATTAGTGAGATACAAGAGCAACAAAGGAATCAGAATAAAGTACGCCACATTGTATCAATGCTGACTCATCACTTGTGACAAGGACCATCCTAAAATAAGATGTGAGGAGTTGTAAGGTGAAGAGAACTGGGTGTGGGATCCATGGACATTCTCTGTACTATCTTTGCAACCTCTCTGTGAATCAAAATCTATTTTAAAATAAAACATTTATTTAAAAAGTAAGAAGAGGGGCACCTGGGTGGCTCAGTGGGTTAAAACCTCTGCCTTCAGCTCAGGTCGTGATGCCAGGGTCCTGGGATCGAGCCCCGCATTGGGTTCTCTGCTCAGTGGGGAGACTCCTTCCCCTTCTCTCTCTGCCTGCCTCTCTGCCTACTTGTGATCTGTCAAATAAATAAATAAAATCTTTAAAAAATAAAATAAAAAGTAAGAAGAGATGGAATTCAATAAAATTGAAACTTCTGTTCTTCCAAAGACATCACTAAGAAAGTTAAAGGCAAGTCAACAAATGGGAGGAAAACTCCACAATACATGCATCTGGCAAATAAGTTTTATCCATTATAGGTAAATGTATTCACAATTCAATAGTAGGAAGGCATATAACTTAATTTTAATAAAAGGAGAAAACTAAAGATAGGACAACACTTCACCAAAGAAGAGAGAGAAATAACCAATGTGCCCATGAAACGATGCTCAGAACCAGTAAGTCATTAGGGGATACGATTCTAGGGCAAAGTGAGGTCCCACTACATACCCACTGGTATGACTAAAATTGGAGAAGATTGACAATATTAAATTTTAGTGAGGCTGAGCTAAGCACATAGCTAGTGGAGAGTGACGTGGTGTGGCCACTGTGTAAAAACAATTTCGTGATCTCTTATAAGGCTAAACACTCACCATTTGACCCAGAAATTCTGCTCCTAGATATTTACCCAAAGTCTTATGCACCAATGTTCGTAGCAAGTTTGATTGTAATTGTCAAAAACTGGAAACAGAGCACCTGGGTGGCTCAGTGGGTTAAAGCCTCTGTCTTCGGCTCAGGTCATGATCCCAAGGTCCTGGGATCGAGCCCCGCTTCAGGCTCTCTGCTCAGCAAGAAGTCTGCTTCCCCCCCTCTGCCTGCCTCTCTGCCTACTTGTGATCTCTGTCAAATAAATAAATAAAATCTTTAAAAACACAAAACTGGAAACAATCCAGATATCTCCCTGCAGGTGGTATCATGGTACATCCGTGCAGTGGGATACTATTCAGCAGTTTAAAAGGAACAAATGACCGGTCCAACAACACACAAGAACAGCAATTGCACTGTTCTGAGTGGGAGATGTCAAGCATGAGAGTAGGGTTCCATTTACACAATGTACAAGGAAAGGAGAGGCTGATTAGCAGTGACAGAAAGCCAATGAGTGACTGCTTGGGGCTTGAGACAAAGGGTAGGGACTGACTGGGAAGGGGTCATGGGAACCTTTTGGAATGATGAAAATTTTCCATATCATAAATGAATTGGTAGTTTCATTAATGAACACATATTTCATACCTCATTAAAATGTACACTTTATGTTTGTGCATTTTATTGTTTATAAATCACGCCTTAATAAATCTGATTTAAAAAAAAATCATTGACCCAGAAGATCAATTCTATAAGGTAAGTAGAGAACACATTCTAAAAGAACCCAGGTCAACCCCAGGCAGAGCTGGGGACGGGTGCTGCCCCACGGCAGTCAGTGGGAAGGTGAGCAAAAGATCTTCAGTGCAGGACCAGCACCGGTGAATGACTGACACGGTGATTTCTTTGGGCTGCAGCTCCTAGAATCAGTGTTTTTAAGCCTGGAAAAGAATGGGGCAAAGCACTAGGGAGTTTGGGGCATATGCAGAAAAAGAAAGGATGAGTAGATCAGCACTACAACGACAGGATATCGAAGCGTTGCACATCAGCGGTAACCCCTTTAAAAGGAGTTGTCCATTGTTCTTGGGATATGGGAATTGAGGCATGCAGAGATGACTGGAAATTTTAAAACACTGATATGTCGGGTTTTTCTGGATACTTTGACTTCATGTTAAGGGTAATATGATCTGAATTACTTCAGAAAAGTAAAGAAGAAATCTCAGAACTAACTGACAAATAGTATAACTCATGCTTGAGAGGCAGCCCTCATTAAAACACACAAGGACCCCGCCAATAAATACAGAAACATCTGCTTTCTATGTCCCCGTCTCTAAACAAAAGTTTGAAAAGCTTCCAAAGTTAACATTGGTTGCACACACAGAAACACACTATGTGTACGTATATACAGAGAGAGAAACTGTAAGTGTGGGGTTTTCTGTTTCCTAGTGTCTCTGCCTCCTGTCACGTTATAGGGAAGTAAAAATACAACCAACCCTTGGGATGCTGGTTGACCTAACCAAAAACAAGAACAAGATGCTGTGTTCTTTGTCTTTATTTAAAGATTTTGTGATGCTTAAGTGAAATTGTTGAGCCAAAACACAGAAGATGACTTGTCTGGAGTAAAATGCAAAGATCAGGTGTCGGGGCAGAGGGAGAGGGGAAGAATCTAGGCTTGGTGTCACAGGGTTCCGAGACAAACGACGCTCTGAGTACCCTGGGGGCACCGTGGCTGACAGCGCAGGAGCCGGGGAAAGGGCAGGAGCGCGGGAAAGGGTGATGCCACCCTCCCCTTGGCTGCCACGGGGCTGGTCACGGAACCGCTGCACCGTGCTCAACGTGAAAAGTATCATGCGTTCCATTAACACAAGCGGTAAACTCTAAGGTCAGGAGACTGCCCGAAACCTTGAACGCCCTTGATGCTGAAGCGTTTGTCTGACTGACGGGAGATCCACAGACCAAAGTGGCTCTGAACTGCCCCAGGTCACGCAGCTCACTTCCGACAGATCGGGACGGGACCAGGCCCCGTGGACGGCTCAAGGTTGGCCTTCTGCACACATGGCGGTCACTCGTATAGGACAGCTCACAGGTGCTGTGAAAGCAGGGTCCAGCCTTTCCAGCTTCTTCGCCAACTGGAAGTCAACCAAGCGTGCGTATCCACGCTGTGCGCGTGCGCGTGCAAACCCGCACCGTGTGGAGCCCCGCACTGTATTTCTTCCTCTGCTTCATGGTCTAACTTCTGGGGAAAAATAGATGTGTTTTTATCTGTATTTACTTCCACCCTAGAGGCCCAGCCGCCGTCCTCCTGACGGCCTGGAGTCTGTTCTCTCCTCACCAGTCGTGTCTAGGTCACATGTTCGCTGGACACCTGCCATGGGCTTTGCATCGCCGCTGCCTTCCTCGTTGCTATGGCGTTGCTCGGCCCTTGTTTTCCTCGTGACCTTTGCCAACACCTTTTCCCTTGACCCTGCTCTAAACGCCTACATTGTCCAGAGTCCACCCTGAGTCTTTGCCGTCTCTACCTCTGACCTCGGGCCCCTCATGTCTGCCTCTGTGTTCAGCGCTCACCTACTCCCTGACAATCAGCCATCGCCTCTGACGAGACAGACGCTTATGAACACCTGCAGACACGGTACATTCCACCCTCGCGCCCCCGTTAGAGGTCCAGCTGGGCACTCCCCAGGAACGTCCACCTGCCGCGCTCTCAGAATCTTTTTCCACCTTGCCCCGTCAACCTTCTTTTAGTAAATGCCATCGCACCCACTCAGGCATGCATGTTAGAAACCAGAGAACCTTTTACACCCTCCCTTTCCTACCTCATCGGCAGGGAATAGTGCTTAGTGAGGCTTATGGGATGTTCCCTGTGGTCTAGTCCCCACAGCGAGGCAGAACCCAGGGGCTGGGCTGGCCAGGGGAAGGCCCCAGTGGTGGCTTATGCTTTTTACTCTGATATGTTCCTGTAATATGATCATTTTACTGGCTGCATGAGCAATTCCCAGCACAGACCTGGCACCGTGCAGGCATGTCATAATTACCTGTGGGATGATGGAGTAAATGGAAATCTTCCTGTGAATATCCAGATGACAGCAGAGCTCCACACATTTAATGTGATTCGGGCCTTGCATGCCATTCCCTGAATTTCTCTGTCTTTCTGTCTTTCTGCTTCTCTCTGTCATATATATATATATATATATATATATATATATATATACATACTCATCTCTCTATGTAAAACAAACAAACATATATATCATGTAGAAAGATTTATACATGTGTGTATCCGTAGATCGGTTTATATTTATTCAATACTCATTTATTCATCAACGATGTATTGACTGCTAACTAAATGTACACGTAAATCTATTAGAGACCTATCCCGATATCTGAATTTCCCTCTTGAATGTGCCATTCCAGAATGCCCAGCTGAACGTGATGGAGTCCTTTATGACAAGAGCGGTCCTGGGCTGAGTGGCTCCGACAGGAACGTGATCGTCCTATGAATAATGTGCTTACATCTGCCGTATTTATGAAAGCCAGCCTAAATTAACCAATAGTTTGAGAACATTTTAGTGAAAAATACAAAACTACATTGCATATCTGGAGGAAACTGTGAGGAGAGCAGAGTTCTAGCTCTGTTTTTAAAGACCCCCATTGTGTCTTTCAAGCCTTCAAAGGAGGCAATAGGGCAGATTTAGGACTACGCAGCTCTGCATGTCCGTGACCCAAGGGTATATTTGGTTTCCCTTGTGTATGGCTTAATTTAAATATATATATACACACACACACAAAGATTACATGCGCTGTCTTGTCCTGGAAACTTGGCTGATTCAGCCAGGCTGGGCCGCCTTTCCAACATGGCTACAGGCCACCGGACTGGGCTGGGTGCTGCCTTTCCAGATCACCACAGTCCCTACCTTGCCGTGTGGAAAGACTTGGACCTTTCCCCTGCCGTGGTAGAGGCAGAGCTGAGGTCAGCAAACTCGTTCTATGAAAGACCAGCTCTGTAGGCCCAGGAGTCTGCGTTGCAGATGGTGACGTGTGCCTTTGTCGCACCACAGTCAGCACGAAGCACAAGTGAGTGTCACCGTGTCCTAACAGAACTTGACCTACGGGCACTGCAGACTGAGCTGCACATAATTTTCATGCGTCGTAAGATATTCTTCTTTTGATTTTGTTGTTGTCCAACAACAAAAAAGTATAAAAAAATATTCTTCGCTCCAGGGCCTTAAAGAAATAAAGGGAGAGCTAAATCAGACCTGTAGGCTATTGATGGCTGACGGCTCCCTGGACTGGGGCACGGAGAATGAGACAAAATGACAGTCAGATATGTCACTCTTATAAAACAAGTCATATGAATGAGATATAGCCATGGTAGTCGGGCTGGAAAGCTCAGTCCCCAGCTGAATAAGACCTTAGTCCAAACTTCACAATGACAGAGACCAGCCCAGAGGGAACAGTGGTTGGAGAAGACATGGGATCGTTGGTGACTCTGGCTGACCGTCCCTTGTAGGTTAGGTGGGGTCCAGGGAAGGTGGAAAGAGCTTCTTGCTGCTGCGAGGGTGATGGAGGGGAGGTCACACTCTATGCCTGAGGACGAAAGAAAACAAGGCTCATCCTCTACAGGACCAGGAATTGGTTCCTTGCATCCAGCCCATAACCTTCCTACAACAATTACAGAAATAGAACATTGCAAGATTGACTGGGAAATTGTAACAACCTCATTCATTCTGGTCTCTTCTAGCCAGATAGCAATTAAAAGACGATCTTTAACAAGCAGTTCTCAAGGAGTGTCCCTTAATTACATTCCCGGGCTTTGGCAAGTTTAATTGTATGTATTTCTTGCTTCTGTTAACCTTAAACACAAAGTGAGACAATGCTACAGAGCTGACTGTGCTCGGTAAGGCCACTTTATTTTAGCTGTCTGCAGCCCTACCACTTCCAGCGGGAGCACTGGGCCTTACAAACTAAAGACCGTTGACTTTGCCTTGGAGGAAGGCAGCCGGAGATGTTCTGCAGTGAGGAGACCGGCCTTGAGAAGCAGATTTGCTGGTGTCTGTTTCTGTGCCCTGGGGACAGTTTCTACCATCATGGGTCCACATCAAATGTCAGAATCAGCCACCAGAGTTTGATGTACCTAAACCTCAGTGTAAATCAGGTTTTGTTTGACAATTTCTCACCGAGAGTTGAGAGACTAGACATGAGGCAAACAATGGCGGTTTGGAAGCAAAATACATTTACCCTATTACAAAGGAAAAAACAAATCAAATGCGAGACAGGTACGTTCAGCTACATATTTTTACCTGTAAGACATACATAGACAGAAGATAGTAGTGACAATACTTATATGGGGGAAAAGCTACAACTGCCTCCCAAAAAAGAAACCTTAAGTGTTTATTGAAAAAAAAAAAATCATGGATTCCTGTAAATTAAAACTATAAAGACATTATTTTAAAATTCAAGATGAAAACTAGGGTTGGTTGAAAAATGTGATATGGGCATTCATTGTTAAAGAAAGCTGTAGGCAAGCTTTATGATGGTCTTTTTTGGACACCAGAGGAGAGAACCCACACGTGGATGTTTCACATGTGTGTGCTTATTCTACATTAAGGGAGAAAAGGTGTTGAGTAAAATACCTCTTTCACACCACAATGAATTTAAATTAATCCTGGTTCTTTTTCTGTTCTGATCACTAGGTATCAGTGATCCAAAGGTACCAAACCACCTCAGTGCACGACTGAGAGATGGCGGAAAGGACAACTGTACTAGGCATGAGTAGATGTGAAAATGTAAATTAGGTGCCTCCGCCATCATATTTCTGGAAACAAGTTTCTGGATCAGGTGTCCGTCTCCACGGGACGACAGTTCAAAGACACATGGGCCCCGGTTTCCCAGAACAAGCACGGCGAGGGCCGCAGACGGGCTGCAGTAACCCCACTCTTGGAAACCCTTCGCCTTCACTGCTATTTTTCAAATCCCACAAACGCAACTAGATGTTTGCATGGCCCTTTCCAAAAGCGTATCCAACTTTTTGGGGCAACTTTTTGCCCAATCTGGTACTCTTTTTTCCAACAAGTTCCTCCTGAATTAGTTGGAAACATTCTTCTAAATCTTGGTTTGCATTCTAATGTCTATGTTCGCATCATTAGGACCAAAAAGGCTGTTGTTAGGTTTTATTTCCGATGGACGTACTCTTCAGAGCACTCATCTCCTGGCTATTCCTCATTTATTAAACTTTTGAAAAGGAAGAGAAAAAAAATCTCTTCTCTACAACTTAATAAGATTTCTTATTGGGGTTGCGTGGGGGGCTCAGTTGCTTAAGCAACTGCCTTCGGCTCAAGTCATGATCCTGGAGTTCCAGGTTGAGTCCCGCATTGGGGTCCCAGCTCCACGGGGAGTCTGCTTCTCCCTCTGACCTTCTCCCCTCTCATGCACTCTCTCACTGTCTCTCTCTCAAAAAAAAAAAAAAAGCCTTATTGATTTTTTTGAACATGCAACATTTTCAGTGAATGGTTAACTGCAAACATCCAGCCACCATTCTCCATCAGGGAATGCCCAATTCTATTGAAAGTGTGCATTACGGCCTGAGATCTGCCCAATAACTTCTTACATATGACCCTGTCCCAATACTGTATAATACGCTGGTTATGTTGCACGGTAATTTAAAACATGCACTCTCATTGACAGTTATAGTCTAAATGTCAATAGTGTACAAATTACATGTTTCTAAAAACTTGTTTGACAGCAGGCAGTGTGCAGGCTGAGTGAGAACCCAAGCAGAAGGTGCTGGTGATCCATGGGGCGGCCCGTGGCAGAAACTCCTCTATTTTAATCTTTGTTGTCACGGCATCTAAATTTTCCAAATTCTAAGTTGAAAATACATTCTTTTCTCAGCTGTCAAATGGTTTGGAAACCCAGCTAAGCAGCAAAAAAGGCTCAGTGTTTGCCCAGAACTAGTCAGCCCTGCCTCCAGCACTGCCAGAATGGACCCGAGCTCCTAAGAAAGTTCTCCTGGACGGCCCATGGATGGCAAAGCCAGAGGAGGGCAGCCCAAGGTATTCTAATGCTTACAGTCGGATCACAGAGGAAACAACCATTCAAAAATTGCACATTCTTTCCAAGTTTTGATTGAATTCATAAAAAGTTAACTGAACACACCCTGGGTCTCAGCTTGGCCTCCTATTTTCAGCAGATGCCTTGCAGACATCCCTGCACAGCTGACGGTAGGTGGCACGTGAGCTCCGGCATCATTGACCGTTCTATTCCCTATCTTGGGTTTTCTTCTATATGCATATTAACCTAAATCTTTTTGCATGGATGTTACAGGATTTAATTATTAACAGCTACATTATTACTAGTGCTTAGGAGCATTAGTATTTATCTAGCACCTACAACATGCTGGTAAAGTGTTACTCTGCGTTCGAGTTCATTCTACCTCCACAACATACATCATAGTGTTATGTCCCATTTTGAGGATAAAGAAGCCGAGGGACAGGGAGACTGAGTAGTTTGCACCAATTAAGTGACTTGCCTCTATCACAGCCAGTGGTCGGACCGTCCATCTCACACAGAGCTGGACTGCAGCACACAAAGTATTCCCGTGAGCTCACCTTCTCAACGGCTTGGGGTCTGGCTTGCTTGCATGCCTCCCTGGGTCACAACTGGCAGCAGAATTCTATCCAAGGCAAGCATGGCTCACACAGTGTTCTCAACACGGCAAGTACAGGGCCTGGCACTCACGGACCCCTATGCATATAGCTCTTCCTAGTGACCACAGTGTCCTGGGGCTCCGCGTGGATCACCTGGAGATCCCCTGGAAGCAAAGGCGATAAGGACCATAATGAAGGACCGGCACCCTGTCCTTTAAGAGCGCCAGCCGATAAGTCTATGTGGCCGATAGTCTATGCAAAGAGCTGCACCCTGGAGAATATAAGCCACTTGCTCCGACCAGCCTTACTGCATGCCAGCTGCTGTTACAAAGGTCACCTCTCCAAGACACACACAGGAAGTTTGCTGTCAGCACCTCCATGTTGCAGATGAAAAGGCTGACCCCACCAAAGGTAAGTCCCTCACCTTTCAGCTAAGGCTCTCCTGCTGGCCAACTGGTCAACCAGATGTGGCTGTAGAGGGCTCCCTGCATAGGTCATTGTTGTGTCTTTCTAACAAAGAAGTGCTCTTCCCATGAGGACACATCGTGCTCTCTGTCTGGGATTAGTCAGTGAAATCTGAAAGAAAAACGCAAATGTAAGCCAATAACAGTTAAGGCAATGTGTAGTCATAATATTGAAATAGTCCCTTCAGTCCTTGCCCCCATGCGACTTATCACGGTGTCTCCATTGTCAGATATCATATGTGTATCCAAAGTGTCCTTACTCTAAATGATAAGGCAAGCCAGGATCTTACACACGACTGTCCTTACACTTGTATCGGATGTGCAAATCCACACACACAGACAAAACATGATGCGTCACAAAGCTGAAGTGGGAAATCAGACAATGAGATGAACTTTGGCAGG